>NW_027591648.1:0-52500 GCF_964213995.1 Mustelus asterias | reverse complement strand
CTGCATTCATTTTATCAATTCTTTTAAATGAGAAAGACCAGAAGTTCATATGGAGCCGTTACCTATAGCAACAGCACTTGTCAGTGCTTCCCATAGTCTAAGATCATTCCCTCTGCAATCAGTATTCTGTTAGAGTTCTTAAACCCATGATTATGTGTTTTATCAACCTAATTTAGCCCCCTACATTAGTCCCCTCTCTTTTTAAAGTTAAAGTTTACTTATTAGTGTCACAAGTAAGGCTTGCATTAACACTGCAATGAAGTTACTGTGAAATTCTCCTAGTCGCCCACACTCCGGCACCTGTTCGGGTCAGTGCACCCTAACCAGCACGCATTTCAGACTGTGGGAGGAAACCGGAGCACCCGGAGGAAACCCACGCAGACACGGGGAGAATGTGCAAACTCCACCCAGACAGTGACACAAGCCGGGGAATTGAACCTGGGTCCCTGGCGCAGTGAGGCAGCAGTGCTAACCACTGTACCACCGTGCCACCCTGTATCATTCTCCCATTCGATCGTATGGTTAATAAATCCATATTGTAAATAAATAATATCCATTATATCTAATAAAATCCATTAGTAAATAAATAATATTGTGTAACGAGGTAGGTAGAATTAAGGATCTTATTGTGAAGGACCCTCTTGGGTCTAGTGACCACAATATGGTCAAATTTCTGATTCAGATGGAAGAGGAGAAAGTTTGGTCCCAAACCAGTGTCCTCTGTTTGAACAGAGGGAAATATGATAGGATGAGGGATGAATTGGCTAAGGTAGACTGGGAGAGCAGGCTGGCAGGTAGGATAGCTGAGGAACAGTGGAGGATTTTTAAGGAGATCCTTTTCAGTTCTCAGCAAAAATATATTCCAGCAAAAAACAAGGATTGTAAGAAAAGGGAGAACCAGCCGTGGATAACGAAGGAAATAAAGGAGAGTATTAAAATAAAAACAGCTGCGTACAGAGTGGCCAAAAATATTGGAGAAACAAGTGATTGGGAAAAATTTAAGAAACAACAAAGAGAGACTAAGAAAGCGATAAAGAAAGGAAGGATAGACTATGAAGCTAGGCTAGCAATTAATATAAAAAATGATAGTAAAAGTTTTTATAAATATATAAAAAGGAATAGAGTGGCTAGAGTGAATGTTGGACCCTTGGAGGACGAGAGAGGGGAGTTAATAGTGGGAAATGAGGATATGGCTGAGTCTTTAAATATGTTTTTTGTGTCGGTCTTCACGGTGGAGGACACAAATAGTTTGCCAAATATTAACGATAGAGGGTTGGCAGCAGGAGAAATACTTAATACAATTAATGTTACCAGAGAGGCAGTGCTGGGTAGACTAATGGGACTGAAGGTGGACAAGTCCCCGGGTCCGGATGGAATGCATCCCAGGGTATTGAAAGAAATGTCAGAGGTAATAGTGGATGCGTTAGTGATTATTTATCAAAACTCGTTGCATTCTGGGGTAGTGCCGGTTGATTGGAAAACGGCTAATGTTACGCCGCTGTTTAAAAAAGGAAGGAGACAAAAGGCGGGTAACTATAGGCCGGTCAGCTTAACGTCTGTAGTAGGGAAAATGCTGGAATCCATTATTAAAGAGGAGATAGCAGGGCATCTGGATAGAAATGGTTCGATCAATCAGACGCAGCATGGATTCATGAGGGGAAAGTCGTGCTTGACGAACATGTTGGATTTTTATGAAGATGTGACTAGGGCGGTTGATGGAGGAGAACCGGTGGATGCGGTGTTTTTGGATTTCCAAAAGGCGTTTGATAAGGTGCCCCATAAAAGGCTGCTGAAGAAGATTAGGGCACACGGAGTTGGGGGTAGTGTGTTAAAGTGGATTGGGGACTGGCTATCCGACAGGAAGCAAAGAGTCGGAATAAATGGGTGTTTTTCCGGTTGGAGGAAGGTAACTAGTGGCGTGCCGCAGGGATCGGTACTCGGGCCGCAACTATTTACCATTTATATAGATGATCTGGAGGAGGGGACGGAGTGTAGGGTAACGAAGTTTGCAGACGACACAAAGATAAGTGGAAAAGTGAATCGTGTGGAGGACGGAGAAGATCCGCAGAGAGATTTGGACAGGCTGAGTGAGTGGGCGAGGATATGGCAAATGGAGTATAACGTTGATAAATGCGAGGTTATACACTTTGGAGGAAATAATAACAAATGGGATTACTATCTCAATGGAAACAAATTAAAACATGCTACCGTGCAAAGGGACCTGGGGGTCCTTGTGCATGAGACGCAAAAGCCCAGTCTGCAGGTACAACAGGTGATCAAGAAGGCAAATGGGATGTTGGCCTATATTGCGAGGGGGATAGAATATAAAAGCAGGGATGTCTTGATGCACCTGTACAGGGCATTGGTGAGGCCGCAGCTGGAATACTGTGTGCAGTATTGGTCCCCTTATATGAGGAAGGATATATTGGCATTGGAGGGAGTGCAGAGAAGGTTCACCAGGTTGATACCGGAGATGAGGGGTTTGGATTATGAGGAGAGGCTGAGGAGATTGGGTTTGTACTCGTTGGAGTTTAGAAGGATAAGGGGGGATCTTATGGAGACTTATAAGATAATGCGGGGGCTGGACAGGGTGGAGGCGGAGAGATTCTTTCCACTTAGTAAGGAAGTTAAAACTAGAGGACACAGCCTCAAAATAAAGGGGGGTCGGTTTAAGACAGAGTTGAGGAGGAACTTCTTCTCCCAGAGGGTGGTGAATCTCTGGAATTCTCTGCCCACTGAGGTGGTGGAGGCTACCTCGCTGAATATGTTTAAAGCGCGGATGGATGGATTCCTGATCGGTAAGGGAATTAAGGGTTATGGGGATCAGGCGGGTAAGTGGTACTGATCCACGTCAGATCAGCCATGATCTTATTGAATGGCGGGGCAGGCTCGAGGGGCTAGACGGCCTACTCCTGCTCCTATTTCTTATGTTCTTAAGTCACATCTTAAAATCAGTACACAGCATCTCATGAGTCTCTGTATTAGATTAAGTTTAGCAATACATCACCTGGAGAGAAAACCCCCTTTCACAGTGGATAAAGTACAGATTTGCCCCATGTAGATATCTGAAGCAATTATTTGAATATAAGCGGTGTTCGGAGGCTGGCTGAGGGACTGGAGACCAGGTATGCAGAGGGTACCACAAGGATCAGTGCTGGGTCCCTTATTGTTTGTTGTCTACAGAAAAGAGATCGATGATAATGTGGGGGGAATGATGAGCAAGTTTGCAGATGACACCAAGATTGGTCGGGTGATTAATAGTGAAGAAGATCAGGAAGATATGGATGGATTGGTCGGATGGGCAGAGCAGTGGCAAATGGTGTTTAACCCTGTTAAGTGCGAGGTGACGCACTTTGGAAGCAGTAACAAGACAAGGGAGTATTTAATGAATGGCAGGACACCGGGAAGCTCGGAGGGATCTTGGGGAATTATTCACAGATCCCGTAAGGTGGCAGAGCAGGTGAATAGGGAGTGAAGAAAGCATATGGTTATAGAGCGTGAGAGAAGGGAGGTAGTGTTGGAGTTGTACACAGCGTTGGTGAGGCCACAACTCCTCTTCCAAATGTCTGATGTTTCACCATTGGTGAAATTCAGTTCAGAGTTTTGACAGATTCTGAAACTTATCATTCTCACAGAGGTTCCATACCCACAGGATGAAACTATCCCGCTTTCTAACTCCCCCGATATCATTCACTTTTTAACTCTGACTCATTCTCTCTCTCTTTCTCTCTCTCTGTCCATCTCTGTCCCTCTCTCTGTCCCTCTCTCTGTCCCTTTCCCTCTCTCTCTCTCTCTCTGTCTCTCTGTCCCTCTCCCTCTCTCTATCTCTCTCTCTGCCTCTCTCTGTCTCTCTGTTACTCTCTCTCTGTGTCACTCGCTCAGTGTCACTCTCTCTCTGTCTCTCTCTCTCTCTGTCAGTCTGTCTCTGTCTCTCTCTGTCTCTCTCTGTCTGTCTCTCTCGCTCTCTCTCTCGCTCGCTCTCTCTGTCTCTCCCTCTCTCTGTCTGTTTCTCTCTCTGTCACTGTCTCTCTCTCTCTCTGTCTCTCTGTCTCGCTCTCTCTCTCTGTCTCTCTCTGTTGCTCTCCGTCTCTCTTTTTCTCTCTGTCTCTCTCTCCCTCTCCCTCTCCCTCTCTCTGACTCTCCGCGCGCTCTCTCTGTCTCTCTCTCTGTCTCTCCCTCTCTCTGTCTGTTTCTCTCTCTGTCACTGTCTCTCTCTCTCTGTCTCTCTGTCTCGCTCTCTCTCTCTGTCTCTCTCTGTCTCTCTCAGTCTCTCTTTTTCTCTCTGTTTCTGTCTCTCTCTGCCTCTCTCTGTCTCTCTTTTTCTCTGTCTCTCTCTCTCCTCCCTCTCTCTGTCTCTCTCTGTCTCTCTATCTCTGTCTCTCTATCTCTGTCTCTCTCTCTGTCTCTCTCTGTCTCTCTATCTCTGTCTCTCTCTCTCTCTGTCTCTCTCTGTCTCTCTCTCTCTCCCTCGCCCTCTCTCTGACTCTCCGCGCGCTCTCTCTGTCTCTCTCTCTGTCTCTCCCTCTCTCTGTCTGTTTCTCTCTCTGTCACTGTCTCTCCCTCTCTCTCTCTGTCTCGCTCTCTCTCTCTGTCTCTCTCTGTCTCTCTCAGTCTCTCTTTTTCTCTCTGTCTCTGTCTCTCTCTGCCTCTCTCTGTCTCTCTTTTTCTCTGTCTCTCTCTCTCCTTCTCCCTCTCTCTCTCTGTCTCTCTCTGTCTCTCTCTCTCTGTCTCTCTATCTCTCTCTGTCTCTCTCTCTCTGTCTCTCTCTGTCTCTCTCTCTCTGTCTCTCTCTCTCTGTCTCTCTCTCTCTGTTTCTCTCTGTATCTCTCTCTGTCTCTGTCTCTCTGTCTCTGTCTCTCTATCTCCCTCTCTCTCTCTTTGTCTCTCTATCTCTGTCTCTCTCTGTCTCTCTTTGTCTCTCTCTCTATATCTCTGTCTCTCTATCTCTGTCTCTCTATCTCTGTCTCTCTCTCTCTCTGTCTCTCTCTCTCTCTGTCGCTCTATCTCTGTCTCTCTATCTCTGTCTCTCTCTCTCTGTCTCTCTCTCTCTCTCTGTCTCTCTCTCTCTTTCTGTCTCTCTCTCTCGGTCTCTCTCTCTCGGTCTCTCTCTGTCTCTTTATCTCTAACTCTCCTTCCCTCTCGGTTCCTGAAAGATCATTCTGGAACACCAGAAGACAACATTGTGGGGGTCAGACCCCCGCAGAGCTGGACAGAGCGTGACCCTGGTTGACCCCAGATGACCTCTGACCCCCTGAACACTATCCTCATCCCCATCACAGTCCCAACTCCCGTGGCGAGGAGCCTCGAGACCTGGCTCCCCCTCACTTGTCCCTCCCGCTGGAACCCGCAGCCTCAGAATAATGGAATCTCTCCCCTTTCCCCAGACGCGGGCTCTGGACGACAGTGAGGATGTTGGTATTTTTCCTGCTTCTCCCTGTGCTGGCAGCAATCGGTAAGGACTTTAAAACATTCCCGTCGATACCTAAACCTGCTCAATATTTCATTTCATCTCACGCAACAGAAAGTGCAATTCGCTCCCATGGGGAGTGGGGAGAATGTGGGACTCGCTCCCATGGGGAGTGGGGAGAATGTGGGACTCGCTCCCACGGGGAGTGGGGAGAATGTGGGACTCGCTCCCACGGGGAGTGGGGAGAATGTGGGACTCGCTCCCACGGGGAGTGGGGAGAATGTGGGACTCGCTCCCACGGGGAGTGGGGGGAGAATGTGGGACTCGCTCCCACGGGGAGTGGGGGGAGAATGTGGGACTCGCTCCCACGGGGAGTGGGGGAGAATGTGGGACTCGCTCCCACGGGGAGTGGGGAGAATATGGGACTCGCTCCCACGGGGAGTGGGGAGAATGTGGGACTCACTCCCAAGGGGAGTGGGGAGAATGTGGGACTCTCTCCCACGGGGAGTGGGGGGAGTGTGGGGCTCGCTCCCACGGGGAGTGGGGAGAATGTGGGACTCGCTCCCACGGGGAGTGGGGAAGAATGTGGGACTCGCTCCCACGGGGAGTGGGGGAGAATGTGGGACTCGCTCCCACGGGGAGTGGGGGAGAATGTGGGACTTGCTCCCATGGGGAGTGGGGGGAGTGTGGGGCTCGCTCCCACGGGGAGTGGGGAGAATGTGGGACTCGCTCCCACGGGGAGTGGGGAAGAATGTGGGACTCGCTCCCACGGGGAGTGGGGGAGAATGTGGGACTCGCTCCCACGGGGAGTGGGGGAGAATGTGGGACTCGCTCCCACGGGGAGTGGGGAGAATGTGGGACTCGCTCCCAAGGGGAGTGGGGAGAATGTGGGACTCGCTCCCACGGGGAGTGGGGAAGAATGTGGGACTCGCTCCCACGGGGAGTGGGGGAGAATGTGGGACTCGCTCCCACGGGGAGTGGGGGAGAATGTGGGACTTGCTCCCACGGGGAGTGGGGAGAATGTGGGACTCGCTCCCAAGGGGAGTGGGGAGAATGTGGGACTCGCTTCCACGGGGAGTGGGGAGAATGTGGGACTCGCTCCCACGGGGAGTGGGGAGAATGTGGGACTCGCTCCCAAGGGGAGTGGGGAGAATGTGGGACTCGCTCCCACGGGGAGTGGGGAGAATATGGGACTCGCTCCCAAGGGGAGTGGGGAGAATGTGGGACTCTCTCCCACGGGGAGTGGGGGAGAATGTGGGACTCGCTCCCACGGGGAGTGGGGAGAATGTGGGAGTCGCTCCCACGGGGAGTGGGGAGAATATTGGACTCGCTCCCACGGGGAGTGGGGAGAATGTGGGACTCGCTGTCGTGGGGAGTGGGGAGAATGTGGGACTCACTCCCACAGGGAGTGGGTGAAAGTGTGGGACTCGCTCCCACGGGGAGTGGGGAGAATGTGGGACTCGCTCCCACGGGGAGTGGGGAGAATGTGGGACTCGCTCTCACTGGGAGTGGGGGAAAATGTGGGACTCGCTCCCACGGGGAATGATTGAGGTGAATAGTATCGATGTGTTTCAGGGGGGAAGCTCGATAAACACATGAGGGGGAAAGGAATAGAAGGAGACGGAGATGGAGGGAGACTTGGGTTGGTTCGCTGAACACTTATAAAACACTTCTGAGATTAATTTCTGGAGAAACTGGTCCCAGTGTATCTGATACCTCGAACCTCTCCATTCGGGTATTCCCAGTGGAAATGTGCCTAGTTTTCAGGAATTCCTTTCTGCTTTCTTTCTCAGGAGAATCTGATGTGAATAATCCTAAAACCAGCACGGATCTCGAAGGTAAAAACTGAATACTGTGGATGCTGGAATCTGAAACTGAAACAGAAAATGCTGGAAAATCTCAGCGGGTCAGACAGTCTCTGTGGGGAGAGAATCGAGCCGACGTTTTGAGTCAGAGCTCTGACAAAGGGTCACCCTGACTCGAAACGTTGGTTCTATTCTCACCCCACAGGCGCTGTCAGACCTGCTGAGATTATCCAGAATTTCTACTGATGTAGATGGACCTGGTGAGTCAAACTCAGTGCAGAGTGCACAGAAAGAGGGAAAGAGAGAGAGACAGACCTGCGTTAGGCTCCAGACCAGAAACTGCAAGGTATTTATGAAGTTATCCTGGACCCCAACTATTCCATTTGATTTTGGCATTCGGGTGACGTAAGGTGTTTCACTCCAGGTATGATTCAAGTGACCCACTGGGGAGCTTTTATAAAACCAAACTTTATTAAAGAACGCAGTTAAAATATCACAAAGAAAATTAGCTTCGCTTTTACCAATTGAGATACTTAAACATGGCAAAGTGTAATTCTAAACAGCTAGCTATCTCTGTTGTTCCACTTTGGCAGTATCCCCCCATGGACATAAATCCTTTCTTCAGAACCAGTTAACACCCAACGCAGATATCCTCATGTGGATGCTGGATTTCCAGCCTACGAACACAAAGAACAAAGAAAATTACAGCACAGGAACAGGTCCTTCGGCCCTCCAAGCCTGCACCGACCATGCTGCCCGACTTAACTAAAACCCCCGACCCTTCCGGGGACCATATCCCTCTATTCCCATCCTATTTATGTACTTGTCAAGACGCCCCTTAAAACTCACCATCATATCCGCTTCCACTCCCTCCCCCGGCAGCGAGTTCCAGGCACCCACCACCCTCTGTGTAAAAAATCTGCCTCGTACACCTCCTTTAAACCTTGCCCCTTGCACCTTAAACCTGTGCCCCCGAGTAATTGACTCTTCCACCCTGGGAAAAAGCTTCTGACTATCCACTCTGTCCATCCCCCTCATAATCTTGTAGACTTCTATCAGGTCTCCCCTCAACCCCCGTCGCTCCAGTGAGAACAAACCAAGTTTCTCCAACCTCTCCTCATAGCTAATGCCCTCCATACCAGGCAACATCCTGGTAAATCTTTTCTGCACCCTCTACAAAGCCTCCACATCCTTCTGGTAGTGTGGCGACCAGAATTGAACACTATGTTCCAAGTGCGGCCTAACTAAGGTTCTATAAAGCTGCAACATGACTTGCCAATTTTTAAACTCCATGCCCCGGCCGATGAAGGCAAGCATGCCGTATGCCTTCTTGACTACCTTGGTGTTTGAACCAACTGCAATTGAGAGGTAGATCAGAGCTCTACCCGACCTTGGTTCCTGTATCAAAGAACAGTACAGCACAGGAACGGGCCCTTTGGCCCTCCAAGCCTGCGCCGACCATGATGCCCGACTGAACTAAAACCGTCTGCACTTACGGAGTCCGGATCCTTCCATCCCCATCCTATTCATGTATTCGTCTAGTTCCCCCTTAAATGCTGCTATCGTACCCGCTCCCACCCCCTCCCCGGGCAGCGCGTCCCAGACACTCACCCCCCTCTGTGTAAAAAACTTACCTCGCACATCTCCTCTAAACTTTCCCCCTCGCACCTTAAACCTGTGCCCCCGAGTACTTGACTCTTCCACCCTGGGAAAGAACATCTGACTCTCCACTCTGTCCATGCCTCTCATAATCTTGTAGACTTCTATCAGGTCGCCCCTCAACCTCCGTCGTTCCAGTGAGAACAAACCAAGTTTCTCCAACCTCTCCTCATAGCTAATGCCCTCCATGCCAGGCAACATCCTGGTAAATCTTTTCTGTACCCACGTTCGGAGAGAGATACAGAAAGAGACTTGTCTTATGACTCCCATACAGCAGCCTCCAGAGAAAGATCCACCCCCAAAAAGCAGAATCTCGGGGAAAGAGACTTATTTCCTGGGAGTCTCCAGTCTCCAAATCCAGAGAGAGAATGAAAGACTGCGAAAGCGACATCTCTCTAAAGAGATGTAGGTCTTATGAGGAAAGGTTGAGGGAGCTAGGGCTGTTCTCTCTGGAGCGGAGGAGGCTGAGGGGAGACTTAATAGAGGTTTATAAAATGATGAAGGGGATAGATAGAGTGAACGTTCAAAGACTATTTCCTCGGGTGGATGGAGCTATTACAAGGGGGCATAACTATAGGGTTCGTGGTGGGAGAAACAGGAAGGATATCAGAGGTAGGTTCTTCACGCAGAGAGTGGTTGGGGTGTGGAATGGACTGCCTGCAGTGATAGTGGAGTCAGACACTTTACGAACATTTAAGCGGTTATTGGATAGGCACATGGAGCACACCAGGATGATAGGGAGTGGGATAGCTTGATCTTGGTTTCAGATAAAGCTCGGCACAACATCGTGGGCCGAAGGGCCTGTTCTGTGCTGTACAGTTCTATGTTCTATCCCAAACAGCGAAACCTCAGGGAATGATATACCCTCACACAGCAGAAACTTGGAGAAATTAACCCAGTCTCTGGCAGTTTCCAGTCTCTGGCAGTTTCCAGTCTCTGGCAGCTCCCAATTTCCAGCAGCCCCGAGTCTCCAGTATTCAGCACGGGGAAAACAAAGATACTACTCTCTAACCACTCCAAGCAGCATCCGACTTGAAAGGTCTGTGTCAAGGTAGCTCCACCCAGTCACATGATTTTCCCCCTGTCAATCATCCTAATTAAGCCCTGCTCTGCAAAATCCCAGGGGAACGCGAAGAACAGCAGAACAGCATGAGTTCAGATTAAAGCAAACGTTCTAGCAATTAGGAGCAATTATGCTGCTCCAGTTGTCGACCCACCGGTGATGGGTGGGCCTATGGAACTGATTAGATACTCGATTCGAATGTATTTCTTCAGGGCACAGTATCGTCGCATCAGCGCGGTGGTGGTTTTAACAATCACAGCTCAAGGATGTTTCAGAATGGCGCCTAATCGGAATGGCATTCTGGGATTGAAAACGGTGTGGCTCACTCTCTGTTGTACTGCAGTGCAACATGTGGAGTTGGTACAGGTTCTTTAGGTTAAAATCCAACTTCCTACTTTAGTGCGTCACTCACTTGCCCTTTCACGAAACCATGTTGACTCTGCCTGATTGCACTGAGATTTTCTCAGTGGCCCCGCCATAACCTCCTTAAGAATAGATTCCAGTAATTTCCCTCTGACAGATGTTAGACTAACTGGCCTGTAGATTTCTGCTTTCCCTCCATTAAACTCTTCCCTCCTTGTGGGTATGAATCTTTTCTGAATATTCTGAAATACCTCCCCTGGCGCCTGCCAGTGCATATCCACGGATCCATCCCATAAACTAATCTCCAGGATCACTTTATCCACCTCTGTCTTCATAGCCTCATTATTGCCCATATTTAGGTAACTAGTCTCAGACTCACTCTTCCCCCCTCAAACTGAATGTGTAATTCAATCATGTTATGATCACTGTTACAAAGAACAAAAAACAATACAGCGCAGGACCAGGCCCTTCGGCCCTCCAAGCCTGTGCCGCTCATGTGCCCACCAGACCATTCGTTTGTATCCCTCTATTCCCAGTCTGTTCATGTGGCTATCGAGACAAGTCTGAAACGATCCCAGCATGTCCGCCTCAATCACCTTGCTTGGCAGCGCATTCCAGGCCCCCACCACCCTCTGTGTAAAATACGTCCCCCTGACATCTGTATTGAACCTTGCCCCCCTCACCTTGAACCCGTGACCCCTTGTGTTCGTCACCTCCAACCTTGGAAAAAGCTTCTCACTGTTCACCCTATCTATGCCCTTCATAATTTTATACACCTCTATTAGGTCGCCCCTCATCCTCCGTCTTTCCAGGGAGAACAACCCCAGTTTACCCAATCTCTCCTCATAGCTAAGACCCTCCATACCAGGCAACATCCTGGTAAACCTTCTCTGTACTCTCTCCAAAGCCTCCACGTCCTTCTGGTAGTGCGGCGACCAGAACTGGACGCAGTATTCCAAATGTGGCCGAACCATCGTTCTATACATCTGCAACATCATATGCCAACTTTTATATTCTATGCCCCATTCAATAAAGGCAAGCATGCCATATGCCTTCTTCACCACCCTCTCCACCTGTGCTGCCACCTTTAAGGATCTGTGGACTTGTACACCCAGGTACAAGTGTGTCTATACTCCTGATGGTTCTGCCATTTATTGTATAGCTCCCCCTTACATTAGATCTACCGAAATGCATCACTTCGCATTTATCTGGATTAAATTCCATCTGCCATTTCTCCGCCCAATGTTCCAGCCTATCTATATCCTGCTGCATTCTCTGACAATGTTCATCACTATCCGCAACTCCAGCCATCTTCGTGTCGTCCGCAAACTTACTGATCACACCAGCTACATCTTCCTCCAAATCATTTATATATATCACAAACAGCAGAGGTCCCAGTACAGAGCCCTGCGGAACTCCACTAGTCACAGACCTCCAACCGGAAAACGACCCCTCCACTGCTACCCTCTGTCTTCTATGGCTAAGCCAGTTCTCCACCCATCTAGCTAGCTCACCTTTTATCCCATGAGATTTAACCTTTTGCACCAGCCTGCCATGAGGGACCTTGTCAAACGCTTTACTAAAATCCATGTAGACAACATCCACGGCCCTTCCTTCGTCAATGGTTTTTGTCAACTCCTCAAAAAACTCAACCAAATTTGTGAGGAATGACCTCCCTCGTACAAAACCATGTTGTCTATCGCTAATGAGATTATTCAGTTCTAATACCTAATGGGTGACTTTTATTTGACCCTATCTTGTTGCGCAATATCTGATATTGAGTCGGAAAATGTGCTCAACCCTGTGAGGTAATTTCCTGTTTTATGTTTCAGGGACAACTTCCACTGATTACCTCCAAGGCACAGTCATAGATGGTGAGTCATCTCCTTCTACAGTGCACAGAAAGATCCCAGCGCAGTTTTAAGATAATCAGTACAAGGTGTGGAGTTGGTACAAGTTCCTGAGGTTAAAATCCAATTTTGTAATTAACTGATGGACACCCCACCCAACAACCTCAACATTCACTCCCTCCACCCCCGACGCACAGTGACAGCCGTGTGTACCATCTACAAGATGCCCTGCAGCGACTCACCAAGGCTCCTTAGGCAGCACCTTCCAAACCCACCACCTCTACCATCTAGAAGGACAAGGGCAGCAGATACCTGGGAACACCCCCACCTGGAGGCTCCCCTCCGAGTCACTCACCATCCCGACTTGGAAATATATCGTCCGTTCCTTCACTGTCGCTGGGGTCAAAATCCTGGAACTCCCTCCCTAACAGCACAGTGGGTGTAACAATATCCTCCGCTGTACTGTCAGAGGGTCGGTGCTGAGGGAGTGCCGCACTGTCAGAGGGTCAGTGCTGAGGGAGTGCCGCACTGTCAGAGGGTCGGTGCTGAGGGAGTGCCGCACTGTCAGAGGGTCAGTGCTGAGGGAGTGCCGCACTGTCAGAGGGTCAGTGCTGAGGGAGTGCCGCACTGTCAGAGGGTCAGTACTGAGGGAGTGCCGCACTGTCAGAGGGTCAGTGCTGAGGGAGTGCTGCACTGTCAGAGGGTCAGTGCAGAGGGAGCGCCACACGGTCAGAGGGTCAGTACTGAGGGAGTGCCGCACTGTCAGAGGGTCAGGACTGAGGGAGTGCCGCACTGTCAGAGGGTCAGTGCTGAGGGAGTGACGCACGGTCAGAGGGTCAGTACTGAGGGAGTGCCACACTGTCAGAGGGTCAGTACTGAGGGAGTGCCGCACTGTCAGAGGGTCAGGACTGAGGGAGTGCCGCACAGTCAGAGGGTCAGTGCTGAGGGAGTGCCGCACTGTCAGAGGGTCAGTACTGAGGGAGTGCCGCACTGTCAGAGTGTCAGTACTGAGGGAGTGCCGCACTGTCAGAGGGTCAGTACTGAGGGAGTGCCGCACTGTCAGAGTGTCAGTACTGAGGGAGTGCCGCACTGTCAGAGTGTCAGTACTGAGGGAGTGCTGCACTGTCAGAGGGTCAGGACTGAGTGAGCGCCGCACTGTCAGAGGGTCAGTACTGAGGGAGTGCCGCACTGTCAGAGGGTCAGTGCTGAGGGAGTGCCACACTGTCAGAGGGTCAGTGCTGAGGGAGTGCCGCACTGTCAGAGGGACAGTACTGAGGGAGTGCCGCACTGTCAGAGGGTCAGTACTGAGGGAGTGCCGCACTGTCAGAGGGTCAGTACTGAGGGAGTGCCGCACTGTCAGAGGGTCAGTACTGAGGGAGTGCCGCATTGTCAGAGGGTCAGTGCTGAGGGAGTGCCGCACTGTCAGAGGGACAGTACTGAGGGAGTGCTGCACTGTCAGAGGGTCAGTACTGAGGGAGTGCCGCACTGTCAGAGGGTCAGTGCTGAGGGAGTGCCGCACTGTCAGAGGGTCAGTGCTGAGGGAGTGCCGCACTGTCAGAGGGTCAGTACTGAGGGAGTGCCGCAGTGTCAGAGGGTCAGTGCTGAGGGAGTGCCGCACTGTCAGAGGGTCAGTACTGAGGGAGTGCCGCACTGTCAGAGGGTCAGTACTGAGGGAGTGCCGCACTGTCAGAGAGTCAGTGCTGAGGGAGTGCCGCACTGTCAGAGGGTCAGTTCTGAGGGAGTGCCGCACTGTCAGAGGGTCAGTACTGAGGGAGTGCCACACTGTCAGAGGGTCAGTGCTGAGGGAGTGCCGCACTGTCAGAGGGTCAGTACTGAGGGAGTGCCGCACTGTCAGAGGGTCAGTACTGAGGGAGTGCCGCACTGTCAGAGGGTCAGTGCTGAGGGAGTGCCGCACTGTCAGAGGGTCAGTTCTGAGGGAGTGCCGCACTGTCAGCGGGTCAGTGCTGAGGGAGTGCCGGACTGTCAGAGGGTCAGTACTGAGGGAGTGCCGCACTGTCAGAGGGTCAGTACTGAGGGAGTGCCGCACTGTCAGAGAGTCAGTGCTGAGGGAGTGCCGCACTGTCAGAGGGTCAGTTCTGAGGGAGTGCCGCACTGTCAGAGGGTCAGTACTGAGGGAGTGCCACACTGTCAGAGGGTCAGTGCTGAGGGAGTGCCGCACTGTCAGAGGGTCAGTACTGAGGGAGTGCCGCACTGTCAGAGGGTCAGTACTGAGGGACTGCCGCACTGTCAGAGGGTCAGTGCTGAGGGAGTGCCACACTGTCACAGGGTCAGTACTGAGGGAGTGCCGCACTGTCAGAGGGTCAGTGCGGAGGGAGTGCTGCACTGTCAGAGGGTCAGTGCAGAGGGAGCGCCACACTGTCAGATGGTCAGTACTGAGGGAGTGCCGCACTGTCAGAGGGTCAGGACTGAGCGAGTGCCGTACTGTCAGAGGGTCAGTGCTGAGGGAGTGACGCACTGTCAGAGGGTCAGTACTGAGGGAGTGCCGCACTGTCAGAGGGTCAGTACTGAGGGAGTGCCGCACTGTCAGAGGGTCAGGACTGAGGGAGTGCCGCACTGTCGGAGGGTCAGTGCTGAGGGAGTGCCGCACTGTCAGAGGGTCAGTACTGAGGGAGTGCCGCACTGTCAGAGGGTCAGTACTGAGGGACTGCCGCACTGTCAGAGGGTCAGTGCTGAGGGAGTGCCACACTGTCACAGGGTCAGTGCTGAGGGAGTGCCGCACTGTCAGAGGGTCAGTTCTGAGGGAGTGCCGCACTGTCAGAGGGTCAGTGCTGAGGGAGTACCGCACTGTCAGAGGGTCAGTGCTGAGGGAGTGCCGCACTGTCAGAGGGTCAGTGCTGAGGGAGTGCCGCACTGTCAGAGGGTCAGTGCTGAGGGAGTGCCGCACTGTCAGAGTGTCAGTATTGAGGGAGTGCCGCGCTGTCAGAGGGTCAGTGCTGAGGGAGTGCCGCACTGCGAGAGGGTCGGTGCTGAGGGAGTGCCATACTGTCAGAGGGTCAGTTCTGAGGGAGTGCCGCACTGTCAGAGGGTCAGTACTGAGGGAGTGCCGCACTGTCGGAGGGTCAGTACTGAGGGAGTGCCGCACTGTCAGAGGGTCAGTACTGAGGGAGTGCCGCACTGTCAGAGGGTCAGTGCTGAGGGAGTGTCGCACTGTCAGAGGGTCAGTGCTGAGGGAGTGCCGCACTGTCAGAGGGTCAGCACTGAGAGAGTGCCGCAGTGTCAGAAGGTCATGATCCAGGGCTCCCAGATCCCTCTGTCTCTCAGAGCTCCTCAATCTCTCTCCGTTTAGATAGTCTCCCCTCTTCAATTCTCCCAGCCAAAGGGAACAGGTTCTCATTTCCCGTGTTAATCCATCTGCCACACTTACTGCCTGTTCAGTTCATTGATGTTTATGCCTTTGTCGACTCTTTGTATCCTGCTCGCAACTTCCTCACCCAGCTATTGTCACCGGGATTGTAGCTGCCGTCCCTTCAGCCGCTTAATCCAACTCATTGATGTTGATTGTAAACAGTTGCAGTCCAAGCACTGATCCCTCCATTCCACCACTCGTCACACCCTGCCAAGCTGGTTATGGCACATTTATGCCTACTCTGTGTATCCTGTTAGCTCACCAATCTTCTATCCATGCTAATATGTCACGCCCCCCTAACACCATCAGCTCTCATCTTTCTTGGTCGTCTCTCATATGGCACTTTGTTAAATGTCTTCTGGAAATCTAAGTCCGGCACATCCACCGATTCCCCTTTATTCATGTTGTTTGTGACTTGTCAACGAACTCTAACAAATTCGCCAAACCAAATTTCCTGTTGACAAAACCATGTTGCCTCTGCCTGATCACACTGAGATTTCGGAAGTGTCCTGCTATAACCTCCTTCAGAATTGATTCCAGTAATTACTCTGTGACAAATTATAGACGAACTGGCCTGTAGATTCCTGCTTTCATACTCCCTGCTTTCTGGAATAGAGGAGTCATACTCCCTATTTTCTAATCTGCTTGCACCCACCCAGAATGTTGGTGAATTAAAGTCAGTGTTTCTCGCTCGCATTCTCTCACACGCTATCTCATCCTTCGTTATTCTATTTCGAGCAATTATTCGCTGTGATTGATATCCTAGCTTCGTAGCTTCGCTCATGCCCTAATTTCGGTTCAATTCACTAGCCTTAGGCCCACTCTTCTCTCCCTCAAACAAAGTCTGCCTTGTTATGACCGCTGTTACCTCGGGCTGATTTGACCCCGTCTCGCTGCGCATCATCTGATGTCACACCGGTAAATGTGCCCTACGCTGTGAGGTCATTTCCTGTTTTATGTTTCAGGGACAACTCCCATTGACTACATCGGTGACACAGACACAGATGGTGAGTATTCCCTTTCTACAGTGCAGAGAAAGATCCCAGCGCGGTTTTAAGATTATCAGCACAAGGTGTGGAGTTGGTTCAAGTCCTCAAGTTTAAAATCCAACTACCGAACTTTGTGCGTCATATTACAACTCAACAACATCCCATCCAATATCCGCAACACTCAAGTTGAATGTGTAATCCAATAGTGTTATGATCACTGTTACCGAGGGCTCACTTTGACACTGTCCCGTTGTGCATCATCTAACATCGGATCGGAAAAAATTCCCAACATTGTGAGGTAATTTCCTGTTTTATGTTTCAGGGACAACTCCCACTGGCTACACCGAAGACGCAGACACACATTGTGAGTACCTCCTGCAGTGCAGAGAAAGATCCCAGCGCAGTTTTAAGATAATCAGAACAAGGTGTGGAGTTGGTACAAGTTCTTGAGGTTAAAATCCAATTTTGTAATTACCTGATGGACACCCCACCCAACAACCTCAACATTCACTCCCTCCACCCCCGACGCACAGTGACAGCCGTGTGTACCATCTACAAGATGCACTGCAGCAACTCACCAAGGCTCCTTAGGCAGCACCTTCCAAACCCACCACCTCTACCATCTAGAAGGACAAGGGCAGCAGATACCTGGGAACACCCCCACCTGGAGGCTCCCCTCCGAGTCACTCACCATCCCGACTTGGAAATATATCGGCCGCTCCTTCACTGTCGCTGGGGTCAAAATCCTGGAACTCCCTCCCTAACAGCACAATGGGTGGAACAATATCCTCCGCTGCGTTGGCAGAGGGTCAGTACTGAGCGAGTGCCGCACTGTCAGAGGGTCAGTGCTGAGGGAGTGCCGCACTGTCAGAGGGTCAGTACTGAGGGAGTGCCACACTGTCAGAGGGTCAGTGCTGAGGGAGTGCCGCACTGTCAGAGGGTCAGTACTGAGGGAGTGCCGCACTGTCAGAGGGTCAGTACTGAGGGACTGCCGCACTGTCAGAGGGTCAGTGCTGAGGGAGTGCCACACTGTCACAGGGTCAGTACTGAGGGAGTGCCGCCCTGTCAGAGGGTCAGTGCTGAGGGAGTGCTGCACTGTCAGAGGGTCAGTGCAGAGGGAGCGCCACACTGTCAGATGGTCAGTACTGAGGGAGTGCCGCACTGTCAGAGGGTCAGGACTGAGGGAGTGCCGTACTGTCAGAGGGTCAGTGCTGAGGGAGTGCCGCACTGTCAGAGGGTCAGTGCTGAGGGAGTGACGCACTGTCAGAGGGTCAGTGCTGAGGGAGTGCCGCACTGTCAGAGGGTCAGTACTGAGGGAGTGCCGCACTGTCAGAGGGTCAGGACTGAGGGAGTGCCGCACTGTCGGAGGGTCAGTGCTGAGGGAGTGCCGCACTGTCAGAGGGTCAGTACTGAGGGAGTGCCGCACTGTCAGAGGGCCAGTACTGAGGGACTGCCGCACTGTCAGAGGGTCAGTGCTGAGGGAGTGCCACACTGTCACAGGGTCAGTGCTGAGGGAGTGCCGCACTGTCAGTGGGTCAGTTCTGAGGGAGTGCCGCACTGTCAGAGGGTCAGTGCTGAGGGAGTGCCGCACTGTCGGAGGGTCAGTGCTGAGGGAGTACCGCACTGTCAGAGGGTCAGTGCTGAGGGAGTGCCGCACTGTCAGAGGGTCAGTGCTGAGGGAGTGCCGCACTGTCAGAGGGTCAGTACTGAGGGAGTGCCGCACTGCGAGAGGGTCAGTTCTGAGGGAGTGCCGCACTGTCAGAGGGTCAGTGCTGAGGGAGTGCCGCACTGCGAGAGGGTCAGTTCTGAGGGAGTGCCGCACTGTCAGAGGGTCAGTACTGAGGGAGTGCCGCACTGTCAGAGGGTCAGTACTGAGGGAGTGCCGCACTGCGAGAGGGTCAGTTCTGAGGGAGTGCCGCACTGTCAGAGGGTCAGTACTGAGGGAGTGCCGCACTGTCAGAGGGTCACTACTGAGGGAGTGCCGCACTGTCAGAGAGTCAGTGCTGAGGGAGTGCCGCACTGTCAGAGGGTCAGTACTGAGGGAGTGCCGCACTGTCAGAGAGTCAGTGCTGAGAGAGTGCCGCACTGTCAGAGGGTCAGTACTGAGGGAGTGCCGCACTGTCAGAGGGTCAGTACTGAGGGAGTGCCGCACTGTCAGAGAGTCAGTGCTGAGAGAGTGCCGCACTGTCAGAGGGTCAGTACTGAGGGAGTGCCGCACTGTCAGAGAGTCAGTGCTGAGAGAGTGCCGCACTGTCAGAGGGTCAGTACTGAGGGAGTGCCGCACTGTCAGAGAGTCAGCACTGAGAGAGTGCCGCAGTGTCAGAAGGTCATGATCCAGGGCTCCCAGATCCCTCTGTCTCTCAGAGCTCCTCAATCTCTCTCCGTTTAGATAGTCTCCCCTCTTCAATTCTCCCAGCCAAAGGGAACAGGTTCTCATTTCCCGTGTTAATCCATCTGCCACACTTACTGCCTGTTCAGTTCATTGATGTTTATGCCTTTGTCGACTCTTTGTATCCTGCTCGCAACTTCCTCACCCAGCTATTGTCACCGGCGATTGTAGCTGCCGTCCCTTCAGCCCTTAATCCAACTCATTGATGTTGATTGTAAACAGTTGCAGTCCAAGCACTGATCCCTCCATCCCACCACTCGTCACGCCCTGCCAAGCTGGTTATGGCACATTTATGCCTACTCTGTGTATCCTGTTAGCTCACCAATCTTCTATCCATGCTAATATGTCACCCCCCCCTAACACCATCAGCTCTCATCTTTCTTGGTCGTCTCTCATATGGCACTTTGTTAAATGTCTTCTGGAAATCTAAGTCCGGCACATCCACCGATTCCCCTTTATTCATGTTGTTTGTGACTTGTCAACGAACTCTAACAAATTCGCCAAACCAAATTTCCTGTTGACAAAACCATGTTGCCTCTGCCTGATCACACTGAGATTTCGGAAGTGTCCTGCTATAACCTCCTTCAGAATTGATTCCAGTAATTACTCTGTGACAAATTATACACGAACTGGCCTGTAGATTCCTGCTTTCATACTCCCTGCTTTCTGGAATAGAGGAGTCATACTCCCTATTTTCTAATCTGCTTGCACCCACCCAGAATGTTGGTGAATTAAAGTCAGTGTTTCTCGCTCGCATTCTCTCACACGCTATCTCATCCTTCGTTATTCTATTTCGAGCAATTATTCGCTGTGATTGATATTTTAGCTTCGTAGCTTCGCTCATGCCCAAATTTCGGTTCAATTCACTAGCCTTAGGCCCACTCTTCTCTCCCTCAAACAAAGTCTGCCTTGTTATGACCGCTGTTACCTCGGGCTGATTTGACCCCGTCTCGCTGCGCATCATCTGATGTCACACCGGTAAATGTGCCCTACGCTGTGAGGTCATTTCCTGTTTTATGTTTCAGGGACAACTCCCATTGACCACATCGATGACACAGACACAGATGGTGAGTATTCCCTTTCTACAGTGCAGAGAAAGATCCCAGCGCGGTTTTAAGATTATCAGCACAAGGTGTGGAGTTGGTTCAAGTCCTCAAGTTTAAAATCCAACTTCCTAACTTTGTGCGTCATATTACAACTCAACAACATCCCATCCAATATCCGCAACACTCAAGTTGAATGTGTAATCCAATAGTGTTATGATCACTGTTACCGAGGGCTCACTTTGACCCTGTCCCGTTGTGCATCATCTAACATCGGATCGGAAAAAATTCCCAACATTGTGAGGTAATTTCCTGTTTTATGTTTCAGGGACAACTCCCACTGGCTACACCGAAGACGCAGACACACATTGTGAGTACCTCCTGCAGTGCAGAGAAAGATCCCAGCGCAGTTTTAAGATCATCAGTACAAGGTGTGGAGTTGGTACAAATTCTTGAGGTTAAAATCCAATTTTGTAATTAACTGATGGACACCCCACCCAACAACCTCAACATTCACTCCCTCCACCCCCGACGCACAGTGACAGCCGTGTGTACCATCTACAAGATGCACTGCAGCAACTCACCAAGGCTCCTTAGGCAGCACCTTCCAAACCCACCACCTCTACCATCGATAAGGACAAGGGCAGCAGATACCTGGGAACACCCCCACCTGGAGGCTCCCCTCCGAGTCACTCACCATCCCGACTTGGAAATATATCGGCCGTTCCTTCACTGTCGCTGGGGTCAAAATCCTGGAACTCCCTCCCTAACAGCACTGTGGGTGGAACAATATCCTCCGCTGCATTGGCAGAGGGTCAGTACTGAGGGAGTGCCACACTGCCAGAGGGTCAGTCCTGAGGGAGTGCCGCACTGTCAGAGGGTCAGTGCTGAGGGAGTGCCGCACTGTCAGAGGGTCAGTGCTGAGGGAGTGCCGCACTGTCAGAGGGTCAGTACTGAGGGAGTGCCGCACTGTCAGAGGGTCAGTGCTGAGGGGGTGCCACACTGCCAGAGGGTCAGTCCTGAGGGAGTGCCGCACTGTCAGAGGGTCAGTACTGAGGGAGTGCCGCACTGTCAGAGGGTCAGTGCTGAGGGAGTGCCGCACTGTCAGAGGGTCAGTACTGAGGGAGTGCTGCACTGTCAGAGGGTCAGTACGGAGGGAGTGCCGCACTGTCGGAGGGTCAATAATGAGGGAGTGCCGCACTGTCAGAGGGTCAGTACTGAGGGAGTGCCGCACTGTCAGAGGGTCAGTACTGAGGGAGTGCCGCACTGTCAGAGGGTCAGTACTGAGGGAGTGCCGCACAGTCAGAGGGTCAGTACTGAGGGAGTGCCGCACTGTCAGAGGGTCAGTGCTGAGGGAGTGCCGCACTGTCAGAGGGTCAATAATGAGGGAGTGCCGCACTGTCAGAGGGTCAGTACTGAGGGAGTGCCACACTGTCAGAGGGTCAGTACTGAGGGAGTGCTGCACTGTCAGAGGGTCAGTACTGAGGGAGTGCCACACTGTCAGAGGGTCAGTGCTGAGGGAGTGCCGCACTGTCAGAGGGTCAGTGCTGAGGGAGTGCCGCACTGTCAGAGGGTCAGTGCTGAGGGAGTGCCGCACTGTCAGAGGTCAGTGCTGAGGGAGTGCCGCACTGTCAGTGGATCAGCGCTGAGGGAGTGCCGCACTGTCAGAGGGTCAGTACTGAGGGAGTGCCGCACTGTCAGAGGGTCAGTACTGAGGGAGTGCCGCACTGTCAGAGGTCAGTACTGAGGGAGTGCCGCACTGTCGGAGGGTCAGTGCTGAGGGAGTGCCGCACTGTCAGAGGGTCAGTACTGAGGGAGTGCCGCACTGTCAGATGGTCAGTACTGAGGGAGTGCCGCACTGTCGGAGGGTCAGTACTGAGGGAGTGCCACACTGTCAGAGGGTCAGTACTGAGGGAGTGCCGCACTGTCAGATGGTCAGTACTGAGAGAGTGCCGCACTGTCAGAGGGTCAGTACTGAGGGAGTGCCGCACTGTCAGAGGGTCAAGACTGAGTGAGTGCCGCACCATCAGAGGTCAGTACTGAGGGAGTGCCGCACTGTCAGAGGGTCAGTACTGAGGGAGTGCCGCACTGTCAGAGGATCAGTACTGAGGGAGTGCCGCACTGTCAGAGGGTCAGTGCTGAGGGAGTGCCGCACTGTCAGAGGGTCAGTACTGAGGGAGTGCCGCACTGTCAGAGGGTCAGTACTGAGGGAGTGCCGCACTGTCAGAGGGTCAGTACTGAGGGAGTGCCGCACTGTCAGAGAGTCAGTGCTGAGAGAGTGCCGCACTGTCAGAGGGTCAGTACTGAGGGAGTGCCGCACTGTCAGAGGGTCAGTGCTGAGGGAGTGCCGCACTGTCAGAGGGTCAGTACTGAGGGAGTGCCGCACTGTCAGAGGGTCAGCACTGAGAGAGTGCCGCAGTGCAGAAGGTCATGATCCAGGGCTCCCAGATCCCTCTGTCTCTCAGAGCTCCTCAATCTCTCTCCGTTTCGATAGTCTCCCCTCTTCAATTCTCCCAGCCAAAGGGAACAGGTTCTCATTTCCCGTGTTAATCCATCTGCCACACTTACTGCCTGTTCAGTTCATTGATGTTTATGCCTTTGTCGACTCTTTGTATCCTGCTCGCAACTTCCTCACCCAGCTATTGTCACCGGGATTGTAGCTGCCGTCCCTTCAGCCGCTTAATCCAACTCATTGATGTCGATTGTAAACAGTTGCAGTCCAAGCACTGATCCCTCCATTCCACCACTCGTCACGCCCTGCCAAGCTGGTTATGGCCCATTTATGCCTACTCTGTGTATCCTGTTAGCTCACCAATCTTCTATCCATGCTAATATGTCACCCCCCCCTAACTCCATCAGCTCTCATCTTTCTTGGTCGTCTCTCATATGGCACTTTGTTAAATCATAGAAACCCTACAGTACAGAATGAGGCCATTTGGCCCATCGAGTCTGCACCGACCACAATCCCACCCAGACCCTACTCCCATATCTCTACATATTTTACCCACTAATTCCTCTAACCTACGCATCTCAGGACACTAAGGGGCAATTTTAGCACGGCCAATGCACCCTAACCAGCACATCTTTGAGCTGTGGGAGGAAACCGGAGCACCCGGAGGAAATCCACGCAGACACGAGGAGAATGTGCAAACTCCACACAGACAGTGACCCAAGCCGGGAATCGAACCCAGGTCCCTGGAGCTGTGAAGCAGCAGTGCTAACCACTGTGCTACCGTGCCGAAATGTCTTCTGGAAATCTAAGTCCAGCACATCCGCCGATTCCCCTTTATTCATGTTGTTTGTGACTTGTCAACGAACTCTAACAAATTCGCCAAACGAAATTTCAGTCACAGATGGTGAGTATTCCCTTTCTACGGTGCAGAGAAAGATCCCAGTGAGGTTTTAAGATTATTAGTACAAGGTGTGGAGTATCGACAAGTTCTTGAGCTGAAAATCCAATTCCCGAGGTTAGTGCGTCACATTATAACGGATCCACACCCCACCCAACAACCTCAACATTCACTCCCTCCACCCCCGACGCACAGTGACAGCCGTGTGTACCATCTACAAGATGCACTGCAGCAACTCACCGAGGCTCCTTAGGCAGCACCTTCCAAACCCACCACCTCTACCATCTAGAAGGACAAGGACAGCAGATGTCAGGGAGCAAGTTCCCCTCCAAGCCACCCATCTTCCTCTAGGATCATAAGACGTTGGAGGAGAAGGAGGCCATTCGGCCCATCGAGTCAGCTCAATGAGATCATGACCGATCTGATGTGATAATCCTCAACTCCACTTTCCTGCCCTATCCCCAAAACCCTCGATTCCCTTACTGATTCAAAATCTGTCTAATCCTGTGTGAATTTTATTAATTTCTATGAGATCCCCTCTCACTCTTCTAAACTCCAGTGAATATAATCCTAACCCACTTAGTCTCTCCTCATGTGACAGACCTGCCATCCCAGGAATCAGCCTGGTAAACCTTCGCTGCGCTCCCTCTATAGCAAGGACATCCTTCCTCAGATAAGGACACCAAAACTGCACCAATACTCCAGGTGTGGCCTCACCAACGCCCTGTACAATTGCAGCAAAACATCCCTATCCCTGTACTCAAATCCTCTCGCTATGAAGACCAACATACCATTCACCTTCTTTACTGCCTGCTGTACCTGCACGCTTACTCTCAGCGACTGATGCACGAGGACTCCAAGATCTCGCTGAGTATCCGCCTCTCTCAATTTACACCCATTCAAGTAATAATCTGTCTCCCTATTATTGCTACCAAAGTGGATAACCTCACATTTATCCACATTATGCTGCATCTGCCATGCAGATACCCACACACTCAGCCTGTCCCAATCACACTGAAGCATCTCTGCATCCTCCTCACAGCTCACCCTCCCACTCAGCTTTGTATCAGCTGCAAATTTGGAGATAATACATTCAGTTCCCTCTTCCAAATCATTAATATATAATGTGAACAGTTGGGGTCCGAGCGCAGATCCCCGCGGAACCCCACTAGTCACTGACTGCCAATCAGAACAAGACCCATTTATGCCAACTCTTTGCTTCCTATGTGCCAACCAGATTTCTATTCATCTCAAGACATTACCCACAATCCCATGTGTTTTAACTTTACCTGTCTGTTATGCGATTCCTTGTCGAAAACCTTCTGATGCACGGTGACACAGTGGTTAGTGCTGCTGCCTCACAGCGCCAGGGACCCGGGTTCGATTCCCGGGGGCACGGTGACACAGTGGTTAGCGCTGCTGCCTCACAGCGCCAGGGACCCGGGTTCGATTCCCGGGGGCACGGTGACACAGTGGTTAGCACTGCTGCCTCACAGCGCCAGGGACCCGGGTTCGATTCCCGGGGGCACGGTGGCACAGTGGTTAGCGCTGCTGCCTCACAGTGCCAGGGACCCGGGTTCGATTCCCGGGGGCACGGTGACACAGTGGTTAGCGCTGCTGCCTCACAGCGCCAGGGACCCGGGTTCGATTCCCGGGGGCACGGTGGCACAGTGGTTAGCGCTGCTGCCTCACAGCGCCAGGGACCCGGGTTCCATTCCCGGGGGCACGGTGACACAGTGGTTAGCGCTGCTGCGTCACAGTGCCAGGGACCCGGGTTCGATTCCCGGGGGCACGGTGACACAGTGGTTAGCGCTGCTGCCTCACAGCGCCAGGGATCCGGGTTCGATTCCCGGGGGCACGGTGACACAGTGGTTAGCGCTGCTGCCTCTCAGCGCCAGGGACCCGGGTTCGATTCCCGGGGGCACGGTGGCACAGTGATTAGCACTGCTACCTCACAGTGCCAGTGTTCGATTCCCGGCTTGGGTCACTGCCTGTGCGGAGTCTGCACGTTCTCCCCGTGTGTGCGTGGGTTTCCTCCGGGTGCTCCGGTTTCCTCCCACAGTCTGAAAGACGTGCGGGTTAGGTGGATTGGCCGTGATAAATTGACCCTTCGTGTCAGGGGGACCAGCGGGGTAAATGCATGGGGTTACGGGGATGGGTCCTGGGGGTGGGCATGTTGGTGCAAACTCGATGGGCCGAATGGCTTCCTTCTGCGCCGTAGGAGTCTATGATTCTCTGAGGTCTCCAAGTTCTCGCTGAGTATCCACCTCTCTCAATCTATACCCATTCAAATCACAATGTAGCTTCCCGTTTTGCTCTTCCTGCGCACTATTGTCCTGGGGTTCCAGTGTGGGGATAACTTGCTCTGCGATGCTCCATTCCCGTGAATGGAGAAAGGTTTTGGGGATGGATCCATCCCGGAACCATCCCATTCCCGACATTCTCCCTACCTGGGCTGATGGGAAGCAGCCTGGGGAGCGCTGAGCGGGTGGGAATGCAGGGAGGACGGTGGTGGGCAGTTAGGAAGGCAAATGCAACGTTAGCATTCATGTCGAGAGGGCTAGAATACAAGAGCAGGGATGGACTTCTGAGGCTGTATCAGGCTCATTTGGAGTATTGTGAGCAGTTTTTGGGTCCCGTATCTAAGGAAGGATGTGCCGGCCTTGGAAAGGGTCCAGAGGAGGTTCACAAGAATGATCCCTGGAATGAAGAGCTTGTCGTATGAGGAACGGTTGAGGACTCTGGGTCTGTACCTGTTGGAGTTTAGAAGGATGAGGGGGGATCTTATTGAAACTTACAGGATACTGTGAGGCCTGGATAGAGTGGACGTGGAGAGGATGTTTCCACTAGTAGGAAAAACTAGAACCAGAGGGCACAACCTCAGGCTAAAGGGACGATCCTTTAAAACAGGGATGAGGAGGAATTTCTTCAGCCAGAGAGTGGTGAATCTGTGGAACTCTTTGCCGCAGAAGGCTGTGGAGGCCAGGTCATTGAGTGTCTTGAAGACAGAGATAGATAGGTTCTTGATTAATAAGGGGATCAGGGGTTATGAGGAAAAGGCAGGAGAATGGGGATGAGAAAAATATCAGCCATGATTGAATGGCGGAGCAGACTCGATGGGCCGAGTGGCCTAACTCTGCTCCTATGTCTTATGGAAGGGGGTTTAGCATCAAACTGCAGGCCCCCACCCTCCCCACCCACCGCCCTCCCCCCTCCCCCCCACTCCCCACCCACCACCACCCCCCCCTCCCCACCCACCGCCCCCCCCTCCTCCCCCCTCCCCGCCCCCAGGGATGGCGCTGCCAAATCTCTCAGTACGTTTAGCTGCAAACGCCCGATGGGCGAGGGATTGGGATGATTCTGGGAGGATGATTAACAGTTAAAGCGTTCCGTTTCTTCCCCCGCTCCATTCGCACAGTCAACATCAAACTGACGCTGGGCGTAGACGCATGTTCAGGCCGGGTGGAAGTACAGAACAACGGCACCTGGGGCACAGTCTGTGACGATGGCTGGGGTTTGACAGAGGCGACAGTGGTGTGCAAACATCTGGGCTGCGGCCAGGCCCTGACCGCTGTCAACTCCTCCGCCTTCGGGCTGAAGAAGGGGCACATCTGGCTGGACGATGTGAACTGCATGGGCACTGAGACATCGCTCGCACAGTGCAGACACGGTCCCTGGGGACAGACTGACTGCAGCCACAAGGAGGACGCCGGAGTCATCTGTGAAAGTAGGTGGAGATTTCAACAGATTCCACACCAGAGAGTGAGCAGGAACAGAACATCAATCTCTCTGTCTCTCTCTCTCTCTGTCTCTCTCTCTCTCTGTCTCTCTCTCTCTCTGTCTCTCTCTCTCTCTGTCTCACTCTCTCTCTCTCTGTCTCTCTCTCTCTCTGTCTCTCTCTCTCTCTGTCTCTCTCTCTCTCTGTCTCTCTCTCTCTCTGTCTCACTCTCTATCTCTCTGTCTCTCTCTCTCTCTGTCTCTCTCTCTGTCTCTCTCTCTCTCTGTCTCGCTCTCTCTCTCTCTCTCTGTCTCTCACTCTCTCTGTCTCTGTCTGTCTCTGTCTCTATCTGTCTCTCTCTCTCTCTGTCTCTCTATCTATTTCTCTCTCTCTCTCTCTCTCTGTCTCTCTCTCTCTTTCTCTGTCTCTCTCTCTGTCTCTCTCAGTCTCTCTCAGTCTCTCTCTCTCTCAGTCTCTCTCTGTCTCAGTCTCTCTCTGTCTGTGTCTTTCTCTCTGTCTCTTTCTGTCTCAGTATTTCTCTTTCTCTCGCTCCCTCTCTCTTTGTTTCTCTCCTTCTCTGTCGCTCTCTCTCTTTCTATCTCTCTCTATCCCAGTTTCTCTCTTTCTCTCTGTGTGTTCCTCCTCTCTCTCCGGCTCCCTCTCTGGCATTCTAATACACTATGTTTTTAATCCTCCTTCCTTCAGAACTGAAGGAGTGCTGCACTGTCAGAGGGTCAGTGCTGAGGGAGTGCCGCACTGTCAGAGGGTCAGTGCTGAGGGAGTGCCGCACTGTCAGAGGGTCAGTGCTGAGGGAGTGCCGCACTGTCAGAGGGTCAGTGCTGAGGGAGTGCTGCACTGTCAGAGGGTCAGTGCTGAGGGAGTGCCGCACTGTCAGAGGGTCAGTACTGAGGGAGTGACGCACTGTCAGAGGGTCAGTGCTGAGGGAGTGCCGCACTGTCAGAGGGTCAGTGCTAAGGGAGTGCCGCACTGTCAGATGGTCAGTGCTGAGGGAGTGCCGCACTGTCAGAGGGTCAGTGCTGAGGGAGTGCCGCACTGTCAGAGGGTCAGTGCTGAGGGAGTGCCGCACTGTCAGAGGGTCAGTGCTGAGGGAGTGCTGCACTGTCAGAGGGTCAGTGCTGAGGGAGTGCCGCACTGTCAGAGGGTCAGTGCTGAGGGAGTGCTGCACTGTCAGAGGGTCAGTGCTGAGGGAGTGCCGCACTGGCAGAGGGTCAGTACTGAGGGAGTGCCGCACTGTCATAGGGTCAGTGCTGAGCGAGTGCCGCACTGTCAGAGGGTCAGTGCTAAGGGAGTGCCGCACTGTCAGATGGTCAGTGCTGAGGGAGTGCCGCACTGTCAGAGGGTCAGTGCTGGGGGAGTGCCGCATTGTCAGAGCGTCAGTGCTAAGGGAGTGCCGCACTGTCAGAGGGTCAGCGCTGAGGGAGTGCCGCACTGTCAGAGGGTCAGTGCTGAGGGAATGCCGCACTGTCAGAGGGTCTGTACTGAGGGAGTGTCGCACTGTCAGAGGGTCAGTACTGAGGGAGTGCCGCACTGTCAGAGGGTCAGTGCTGAGGGAGTGTCGCACTGTCAGAGGGTCAGTGCTGAGGGAGTGCCGCACTGTCAGAGGGTCAGTGCTGAGCGAGTGTCGCACTGTCAGAGGGTCAGTACTGAGGGAGTGCCGCACTGTCAGAGGGTCAGTGCTGAGGGAGCGCCGCACTGTCAGAGGGTCAGTACTGAGGGAGTGCCGCACTGTCAGAGGGTCAGTGCTGAGGGAGTGCCGCACTGTCAGAGGGTCAGTACTGAGGGAGTGCCGCACTGTCAGAGGGTCAGTGCTGAGGGAGTGCCGCACTGTCAGAGGGTCAGTGCTGAGGGAGTGCCGCACTGTCAGAGGGTCAGTACTGAGGGAGTGCCGCACTGTCAGAGGGTCAGTGCTGAGGGAGTGCCGCACGTTTCTGTGTTTTAACACTCACAAAATTTTCTCCTTCCTAGATGCAAATGTGAGCGAGTTGACAAAGATTTTTAACAAGTGTACGGGAAATTATTACTGGAAACCCGGAGATGATCATTGTCTGGGTATGTTCAAATCTACAGACAGTGCATGAGAGCTTTTCTCTGTATCTAACCCCATGCTGTACCTGTCCTGGGAGTGTTTGATGGGGACAGTGTAGAGGGAGCTTTACTCTGTATCTAACCCCGTGCTGTACCTGTCCTGGGAGTGTTTGATGGGGGACAGTGTAGAGGGAGCTTTACTCTGTATCTAACCCCGTGCTGTACCTGTCCTGGGAGTGTTTGATGGGGGACAGTGTAGAGGGAGCTTTACTCTGTATCGAACCCCGTGCTTTACCTGTCCCGGGAGTGTTTGATGGGGACAGTGTAGAGGGAGCTTTACTCTGTATCGAACCCCGTGCTGTACCTGTCCTGGGGGTGTTTGATAGGGGACAGTGTAGAGGGAGCTTTACTCTGTATCTAACCCCGTGCTGTACCTGTCCCGGGAGTGTTTGATGGGGGACAGTGTAGAGGGAGCTTTACTCTGTATCTAACCCTGTGCTGTACCTGTCCTGGGAGTGTTTGATGGGGGACAGTGTAGAGGGAGCTTTACTCTGTATCTAACTCCGTGCTGTACCTGTCCCGGGAGTGTTTGATGGGGGACAGTGTAGAGGGGGCTTTACTCTCTATCTAACCCCATGCTGTACCTGTCCTGGGAGTGTTTGATGGGGACAGTGTAGAGGGAGCTTTACTCTGTATCTAGTCCCATGCTGTACCTGTCCTCGTAGTGTTTGATGGGGACAGTGTAGAGGGAGGTTTACTCTGTATCTAACCCCGTGCTGTACCTGTCCTGGGAGTGTTTGATGGGGGACAGTGCAGAGGGAGCTTTACTCTGTATCTAACCCCGTGCTGTACCTCTCCTGGGAGTGTTTGATGAGGGACAGTGTAGAGGGAGCTTTACTCTGTATCTAACCCCGTGCTGTACATCTCCTGGGAGTGTTTGATGGGGACATTGTAGAGGGAGCTTTACTCTGTATCTAACCCCGTGCTGTACCTGTCCTGGGAGTGTTTGATGGGGACAGTGTAGAGGGAGCTTTACTCTGTATCTAACCCCGTGCTGTACCTGTCCTGGGAGTGTTTGATGGGGGACAGTGTAGAGGGAGCTTTACTCTGTATCTAACCCCGTGCTGTACCTGTCCTGGGAGTGTTTGATGGGGGACAGTGTAGAGGGAGCTTTACTCTGTATCTAACCCCGTGCTGTACCTGTCCTGGGAGTGTTTGATGGGGACAGTGTAGAGAGGGCTTTACTCTGTTTCTAACCCCGTGCTGTACCTGTCCTGGGAGTGTTTGATGGGGACAGTGTAGAGGGAGCTTTACTCTGTATCTAACCCCGTGTTGTACCCGTCCCGGGAATGTTTGATGGGGACAGTGTAGAGGGAGCTTTACTCTGTATCTAACCCCGTCCTGTACCTGTCCTGGGAGTGTTTGATGGGGACAGTGTAGAGGGAGCTTTACTCTGTATCTATCTCCGTGTTGTCCCTGGCCTGGGAGTTATTGATGGGGACAGTTTAGAGGGAGCTTTACTCTGTATCTAACCCCGTGCTGTACCTGTCCTGGGAGTGTTTGATGGGGGACAGTGTTGATGGAGATTTACTCTGTATCTAACCCCGTGCTGTACCTGTCCTGGGAGTGTTTGATGGGGACAGTGTAGAGGGAGCTTTACTCTATATCTAACCCCGTGCTGTACCTGTCCCGGGAATGTTTGATGGGGACAGTGTAGAGGGAGCTTTACTCTGTATCTAACCCCGTCCTGTACCTGTCCTGGGTGTGTTTGATGGGGACAGTGTAGAGGGAGCTTTACTCTGTATCTGTCTCCGTGTTGTCCCTGTCCTTGGAGTGATTGATGGGGACAGTGTAGAGGGAGCTTTACTCTGTATCTAACCCCGTGCTGTACCTGTCCTGGGAGTGTTTGATGGGGGACAGTTTTGATGGAGATTTACTCTGTATCTAACCCCGTGCTGTACCTGTCCTGGGAGTGTTTGATGGGGACAGTGCAGAGGCAGCTTTACTCTATATCTAACCCCGTGCTGTACCTGTCCTGGGAGTGTTTGATGAGGGACAGTGTAGAGGGAGCTTTACTTTGTATCTAACCCCGTGTTGTACCTGTCCTGGGAGTGTTTGATGGGGACAGTGTAGAGGGAGTTTTACTTTGTATCTAACCCCGTGCTGTACCTGTCCTGGGAGTGTTTGATGGGGGACAGTGTAGAGGGAGCTTTACTTTGTATCTAACCCCGTGCTGTACCTGTCCTGGGAGTGTTTGATGGGGGACAGTGTAGAGGGAGCTTTACTCTGTATCTAACCCCGTGCTGTACCTGTCCTGGGAGTGTTTGATGGGGACAGTGTAGAGGGAGCTTTACTCTGTATCTAACCCCGTGCTGTACCTGTCCTGGGAGTGTTTGATGGGGGACAGTGTAGAGGGAGCTTTACTCTGTATCTAACCCCGTGCTGTACCTGTCCTGGGAATGTTTGATGGGGACAGTGTAGAGGGAGCTTTACTCTGTATCTAACCCCGTGCTGTACCTGTCCTGGGAGTGTTTGATGGGGACAGTGTAGAGGGAGCTTTACTCTGTATCTAACCCTGTGCTGTACCTGTCCTGGGAGTGTTTGATGGGGACAGTGTAGAGGGAGCTTTACTCTGTATCTAACCCCGTGCTGTACCTGTCCTGGGAGTGTTTGATGGGGACAGTGTAGAGGGAGCTTTACTCTGTATCTAACCCCGTGCTGTACCTGTCCTGGGAGTGTTTGATGGGGACAGTGTAGAGGGAGCTTTACTCTGTATCTAACCCCGTGCTGTACCTGTCCTGGGAGTGTTTGATGGGGGACAGTGTAGAGGGAGCTTTACTCTGTATCTAACCCTGTGCTGTACCTGTCCTGGGAGTGTTTGATGGGGACAGTGTAGAGGGAGCTTTACTCTGTATCTAACCCCGTGCTGTACCTGTCCTGGGAGTGTTTGATGGGGGACAGTGTAGAGGGAGCTTTACTGTGTATCTAACCCCGTGCTGTACCTGTCCTGGGAGTGTTTGATGGGGGACAGTGTAGAGGGAGCTTTACTCTGTAACTAACCCCGTGCCGTATCTGTCCTGGGAGTGTTTGATGGGGACAGTGTAGAGGGAGCTTTACTCTGTATCTAACCCCGTGCTGTACCTGTCCTGGGAGTGTTTGATGGGGACAGTGTAGAGGGAGCTTTACTCTGTATCTAACCCCGTGCTGTACCTGTCCTGGGAGTGTTTGATGGGGGACAGTGTAGAGGGAGCTTTACTCTGTATCTAACCCCGTGCTGTACCTGTCCTGGGAGTGTTTGATGGGGACAGTGTAGGGGGAGCTTTACTCTGTATCTAACCCCGTGCTGTACCTGTCCTGGGAGTGTTTGATGGGGACAGTGTAGAGGGAGCTTTACTCTGTATCTAACCCCGTGCTGTACCTGTCCTGGGAGTGTTTGATGCGGACAGTGTAGAGGGAGCTTTACTCTGTATCTAACCCCGTGCTGTATCTGTCCTGGGAGTGTTTGATGGGGACAGTGTAGAGGGAGCTTTACTCTGTATCTAACCCCGTGCTGTACCTGTCCTGGGAGTGTTTGATGGGGACAGTGTAGAGGGAGCTTTACTCTGTATCTAACCCCGTGCTGTACCTGTCCTGGGAGTGTTTGATGGGGACAGTGTAGAGGGAGCTTTACTCTGTATCTAACCCCGTGCTGTACCTGTCCTGGGAGTGTTTGATGGGGGACAGTGTAGAGGGAGCTTTACTCTGTATCTCACCCTGTGCTGTACCTGTCCTGGGAGTGTTTGATGGGGACAGTGTAGAGGGAGCTTTACTCTGTATCTCACCCTGTGCTCTACCTGTCCTGGGAGTGTTTGATGGGGACAGTGTAGAGGGAGCTTTACTCTGTATCTAACGCCGTGCTGTACCTGTCCTGGGAGTGTTTGCTGGGGACAGTGTAGAGGGAGCTTTACTCTGTATCTAACCCCGTGCTGTCCCTGTCCTGGGAGTGTTTGATGGGGACAGTGTAGAGGGAGCTTTACTCTGTATCGAACCCCGTGCTGTACCTGTCCTGGGAGTGTTTGATGGGGACAGTGTAGAGGGAGCTTTACTCTGTATCTAACCCCGTGCTGTACCTGTCCTGGGAGTGTTTGATGGGGACAGTGTAGAGGGAGCTTTACTCTGTATCTAACCCCGTGCTGTACCTGTCCTGGGAGTGTTTGATGGGGGACAGTGTAGAGGGAGCTTTACTCTGTATCTAACCCCGTGCTGTACCTGTCCTGGGAGTGTTTGATGGGGACAGTGTAGGGGGAGCTTTACTCTGTATCTTACCCCGTGCTGTACCTGTCCTGGGAGTGTTTGATGGGGACAGTGTAGAGGGAGCTTTACTCTGTATCTAACCCCGTGCTGTACCTGTCCTGGGAGTGTTTGATGCGGACAGTGTAGAGGGAGCTTTACTCTGTATCTAACCCCGTGCTGTATCTGTCCTGGGAGTGTTTGATGGGGACAGTGTAGAGGGAGCTTTACTCTGTATCTAACCCCGTGCTGTACCTGTCCTGGGAGTGTTTGATGGGGACAGTGTAGAGGGAGCTTTACTCTGTATCTAACCCCGTGCTGTACCTGTCCTGGGAGTGTTTGATGGGGACAGTGTAGAGGGAGCTTTACTCTGTATCTAACCCCGTGCTGTACCTGTCCTGGGAGTGTTTGATGGGGGACAGTGTAGAGGGAGCTTTACTCTGTATCTCACCCTGTGCTGTACCTGTCCTGGGAGTGTTTGATGGGGACAGTGTAGAGGGAGCTTTACTCTGTATCTCACCCTGTGCTCTACCTGTCCTGGGAGTGTTTGATGGGGACAGTGTAGAGGGAGCTTTACTCTGTATCTAACCCCGTGCTGTACCTGTCCTGGGAGTGTTTGATGGGGACAGTGTAGAGGGAGCTTTACTCTGTATCTAACCCCGTGCTGTACCTGTCCTGGGAGTGTTTGATGGGGGACAGTGTAGAGGGAGCTTTACTCTGTATCTAACCCCGTGCTGTACCTGTCCTGGGAGTGTTTGATGGGGACAGTGTAGAGGGAGCTTTACTCTGTATCTAACCCCGTGCTGTACCTGTCCTGGGAGTGTTTGATGGGGGACAGTGTAGAGGGAGCTTTACTCTGTATCTAACCCCGTGCTGTACCTGTCCTGGGAGTGTTTGATGGGGACAGTGTAGAGGGAGCTTTACTCTGTATCTAACCCCGTGCTGTACCTGTCCTGGGAGTGTTTGATGGGGGACAGTGTAGAGGGAGCTTTACTCTGTATCTCACCCTGTGCTGTACCTGTCCTGGGAGTGTTTGATGGGGACAGTGTAGAGGGAGCTTTACTCTGTATCTCACCCTGTGCTCTACCTGTCCTGGGAGTGTTTGATGGGGACAGTGTAGAGGGAGCTTTACTCTGTATCTAACGCCGTGCTGTACCTGTCCTGGGAGTGTTTGATGGGGACAGTGTAGAGGGAGCTTTACTCTGTATCTAACCCCGTGCTGTCCCTGTCCTGGGAGTGTTCGATGGGGACAGTGTAGAGGGAGCTTTACTCTGTATCGAACCCCGTGCTGTACCTGTCCTGGGAGTGTTTGATGGGGACAGTGTAGAGGGAGCTTTACTCTGTATCTAACCCCGTGCTGTACCTGTCCTGGGAGTGTTTGATGGGGACAGTGTAGAGGGAGCTTTTCTCTGTATCTAACCCCGTGCTGTACCTGTCCTGGGAGTGTTTGATGGGGGACAGTGTAGAGGGAGCTTTACTCTGTATCTAACCCCGTGCTGTACCTGTCCTGGGAGTGTTTGATGGGGACAGTGTAGGGGGAGCTTTACTCTGTATCTAACCCCGTGCTGTACCTGTCCTGGGAGTGTTTGATGGGGACAGTGTAGAGGGAGCTTTACTCTGTATCTAACCCCGTGCTGTACCTGTCCTGGGAGTGTTTGATGCGGACAGTGTAGAGGGAGCTTTACTCTGTATCTAACCCCGTGCTGTATCTGTCCTGGGAGTGTTTGATGGGGACAGTGTAGAGGGAGCTTTACTCTGTATCTAACCCCGTGCTGTACCTGTCCTGGGAGTGTTTGATGGGGACAGTGTAGAGGGAGCTTTACTCTGTATCTAACCCCGTGCTGTACCTGTCCTGGGAGTGTTTGATGGGGACAGTGTAGAGGGAGCTTTACTCTGTATCTAACCCCGTGCTGTACCTGTCCTGGGAGTGTTTGATGGGGGACAGTGTAGAGGGAGCTTTACTCTGTATCTCACCCTGTGCTGTACCTGTCCTGGGAGTGTTTGATGGGGACAGTGTAGAGGGAGCTTTACTCTGTATCTCACCCTGTGCTCTACCTGTCCTGGGAGTGTTTGATGGGGACAGTGTAGAGGGAGCTTTACTCTGTATCTAACCCCGTGCTGTACCTGTCCTGGGAGTGTTTGATGGGGACAGTGTAGAGGGAGCTTTACTCTGTATCTAACCCCGTGCTGTACCTGTCCTGGGAGTGTTTGATGGGGACAGTGTAGAGGGAGCTTTACTCTGTATCTCACCCCGTGCTGTACCTGTCCTGGGAGTGTTTGATGGGGGACGGTGTAGAGGGAGCTTTACTCTCTATCTAACCCCGTGCTGTCCCTGTCCTGGGAGTGTTTGATGGGGACAGTGTAGAGGTAGCTTTACTCTGTATCTAACCCCGTGCTGTACCTGTCCTGGGAGTGTTTGATGGGGGACAGTGTAGAGGGAGCTTTACTCTGTATCTAACCCCGTGCTGTACCTGTCCTGGGAGTCTTTGATGGGGACAGTGTAGAGGGAGCTTTACTCTGTATCTAACCCCGTGCTGTATCTGTCCTGGGAGTGTTTGATGGGGCAGTGTAGAGGGAGCTTTACTCTGTATCTAACCCCGTGCTGTACCTGTCCTGGGAGTGTTTGATGGGGACAGTGTAGAGGGAGCTTTACTCTGTATCTAACCCCGTGCTGTACCTGTCCTGGGAGTGTTTGATGGGGACAGTGTAGAGGGAGCTTTACTCTGTATCTAACCCCGTGCTGTACCTGTCCTGGGAGTGTTTGATGGGGGACAGTGTAGAGGGAGCTTTACTCTGTATCTCACCCTGTGCTGTACCTGTCCTGGGAGTGTTTGATGGGGACAGTGTAGAGGGAGCTTTACTCTGTATCTCACCCTGTGCTCTACCTGTCCTGGGAGTGTTTGATGGGGACAGTGTAGAGGGAGCTTTACTCTGTATCTAACCCCGTGCTGTACCTGTCCTGGGAGTGTTTGATGGGGACAGTGTAGAGGGAGCTTTACTCTGTATCTAACCCCGTGCTGTACCTGTCCTGGGAGTGTTTGATGGGGGACAGTGTAGAGGGAGCTTTACTCTGTATCGAACCCCGTGTTTCTGTCTCCTTTCAGTACCGGAACGTCTTCGATTGCGTGGGAGCTCCGATGGTTGCAGTGGACTGTTGGAGATTCTCTATAACTCTACCTGGGGCACAGTGTGTGATGACGAATGGACGATGGCCAACGCCAGGGTTGTGTGTGAATACCTGCATTGTGGCGAGGCTGTCCGGTACTCTGGGGAAGATAGCGGTGACGCGAAGGGTGAACACGGCGCTCCGATATGGCTGGATGAAGTTCGTTGCCGTGGACCGGAGGCTGTTCTTTGGGGCTGTCGATCCTCTTACTGGGGGGAGCACGATTGCCATCACAAGGAGGATGTAAACGTGTATTGTAGACGTACGTGGAGTTGGAAACGAGATTGCTCTCTCTCTGTGCCCGCGTGCTGTCTCGCAGTATGTGTTCCCCCCACACCGCACCCCCCTCCCCACAACCCACCCTCTTGGGCACTGAGTGAGCAAAATATCTTGTCACTGTGGCGAGCTCAGTACCCTTCCCAAAATCCTCCCCCTTTCCCTGAACTCTCCCCCTTTGACTTCATTCAATTCATCCCCGAGCATCTGGAGGGCATAAAGGGGACAGGAGATTGCTTTGGTTGATGAGGCAAAGGAGAATCCAAAGAGTGTCTACAAATACATAAAGGGCAAAAGAGTAACAAGGGAGAGAGTAGGGCCTCTTAAGGATCAACAAGGTTCTCTATGTGCAGATCCACAAGAGATGGGTGAGATCCTAAATGAATATTTCTCATCAGTATTTACTGTTGGGAAAAGCATGGATGTTAGGGAACTTGGGGAAATAAATTGTGGTGTCTTGAGGAGTGTACATATTACAGAGAAGGAGGTGCTGGAAGTCTTAAAGCTCATCAAGGTAGATAAATCCCCGGGACCTGATGAAGTGGATCCCAGGAGGTTGTGGGAGGCTAGGGAGGAAATTGCGGGTCCCCCAGCCGAGATATTTGAATCATCGATAGTCACGGGTGAGGTGCCTGAAGATTGGAGAGTGGCAAATGTTGTGCCTTTGTTTAAAAAGGGCTGCAGGGAAAAGCCTGGGAACTACAGGCCAGTGAGCCTCACATCTGTGGTGGGTAAATTGTTGGAAGGTAGTTTGAGAGGCAGGATCTACAGCATTTAGAGAGGCAAAGTCTGATCAGGGACAGTCAGCATGGCTTTGTGAGTGGAAAATCATGTCTCACAAATTTGATTGAGTTTTTTGAAGGGGTAACCAAGAAGGTCGATGAGGGCAGTGCAGTTGATGTTGTCTACATGGACTTTAGCAAGGCCTTTGACAAGGTACCGCATGGTAGGTTGTTGCATAAAATTAAATCTCATGGGATCCAGGGCAATGTAGCCAATCGGATACAAAATTGGCTCGATGACAGAAGCCAGAGGGTGGTTGTAGAGAATTGTTTTTCAAACTGGAGGCCTGTGACCAGCGGTGTGCCTCAGGGATCAGTGCTGGGTCCACTGTTATTTGTCATTTGTATTAATGATTTGGATGAGAATATAGGAGGCATGGTTAGTAAGTTTGCAGATGACACCAAGATTGGTGGCATAGTGGACAGTGAAGAAAGTTATCTCCAATTGCAACGGGATCTTGATCAATTGGGCCAGTGGGCTGACGAATGGCAGATGGAGTTTAATTTAGATAAATGCGAGGTGATGCGTTTTGGTAGATTGAACCAGTGCAGGACTTACTCAGTTAATGGTAGGGCATTGGGGAGAGTTACAGAACAAAGAGATCTAGGGGTACAGGTTCATAGCTCCTTGAAAGTGGAGTCACAGGTGGACAGAGTGGTGAAGAAGGCATTCAGCATGCTTGGTTTCATTGGTCAGAACATTGAATACAGGAGTTGGGACGTCTTGTTGAAGTTGTACAAGACATTGGTAAGGCCACACTTGGAATACTGTGTACAGTTCTGGTCACCCTATTATAGAAAAGATAGGATTAGACTAGAAAGAGTGCAGAAAAGATTTACGAGGATGCTACCAAGGCTTGATGGTTTGAGTTATAAGGAGAGGCTGGATAGACTGGAAGTTTTTTCTCTGGAGCGTAGGAGGCTGAGGGGTGATCTTATAGAGGTCTATAAAATAATGAGGGGCATAGATCAGCTAGATAGTCAATATCTTTTCCCAAAGGTAGGGGAGTCTAAAACCAGAGGGCATAGGTTTCAGCTGAGTGGGGAGAAACACAAAAGTGTCCAGAGGGGCAGTTTTTTCACACAGAGGGTGGTGAGTGTCTGGAACGAGCTGCCAGAGGCAGTAGTAGAGGCGGGTACAATTTTGTCTTTTAAAAAGCGTCGAGACAGTTACATGGGTACAATGGGTATAGAGGGATATGGGCCACATGTGGGCAATTGAGACTAGCTTAATGGTGAAAAGAAAGGGCGGCATGGACAAGTTGGGCCGAAGGGCCTGTTTCCATGCTGTAAACCACTACACTCTATGACTCTCTGGGTGTGATACAGGAAGAGGAGGAGACCATTCAACCATCAACTCTGCTCTGCCATTCAATACTCTCTCATATCCGAATGCACACATTTCTTTCTTCATTTGTGGGACACGGGCGTCGCTGGCTGGGCCCAGCATTTATTGCCCATCTTGAGTTGCCCTTGGAGGGACAGTTGTGAGTCAACCACATAGGCTGTGGCTCTGGAGTCACATATAGGCCAGACCGGGTAAGGACGGCAGATTTCCTTCCCTGAAGGACATTCGTGAACCAGATGGGTTTTTCCGACAATCGACAGTGGTTTCATGGTCATCAGTAGATTCTTAATTCCAGATTTCTTTTATTGAATTCAAATTCCACCATCTGCCGTGGCGGGATTCGAACCCGGGTCCCCAGAACATTAACTCACCATCCCCATAATCCTTTACGAAATCTCTCAATCTCTGCTTTAAACAGACTCAGTGACTGAGTTCCCTCTGAAATTGAGAATTCCAAAGGTTCCCCACTCTCTGGGTGAAGGAATGTCTCCTCATCTCGGTCCTCAGTGACTTTCCCCTTATTTTGTCATTATTCCCCCCGGTTCCGGACTTCCCCCGACAAAGGGAAACATCTCCCCCTGTTTATTCCCTGTAAGTATTTTGTACGTTTCAGTCAGATCCCCTCATATTCTTCCAAACCCCAGTGAATACAGGCCCGATCCACCCAATCTCTCCCCGTCCGACACTCCCCCATTCCAGGGATAAACTCCAGTGAATACAGGCCCGATCCACCCAATCTCTCCCCGTCCGACACTCCCCCATCCCGGGGATAAACTCCAGTGAATACAGGCCCGATCGACCCAATCTCTCCCCGTCCGACACTCCCCCATCCCAGGGATAAACTCCAGTGAATACAGGCCCGATCGACCCAATCTCTCCCCGTCCGACACTCCCCCATTCCAGGGATAAACTCCAGTGAATACAGGCCCGATCCACCCAATCTCTCCCCGTCCGACACTCCCCCATCCCGGGGATAAACTCCAGTGAATACAGGCCCGATCGACCCAATCTCTCCCCGTCCGACACTCCCCCATTCCAGGGATAAACTCCAGTGAATACAGGCCCGATCCACCCAATCTCTCCCCGTCCGACACTCCCCCATCCCGGGGATAAACTCCAGTGAATACAGGCCCGATCGACCCAATCTCTCCCCGTCCGACACTCCCCCATCCCGGGGATAAACTCCAGTGAATACAGGCCCGATCCACCCAATCTCTCCCCGTCCGACACTCCCCCATCCCAGAGATAAACTCCAGTGAATACAGGCCCGATCCACCCAATCTCTCCCCGTCCGACACTCCCCCATCCCGGGGATAAACTCCAGTGAATACAGGCCCGATCGACCCAATCTCTCCCCGTCCGACACTCCCCCATCCCGGGGATAAACTCCAGTGAACACTGGCCCGATCGACCCAATCTCTCCCCGTCCGACACTCCCCCATCCCGGGGATAAACTCCAGTGAATACAGGCCCGATCCACCCAATCTCTCCCCGTCCGACACTCCCCCATCCCAGAGATAAACTCCAGTGAATACAGGCCCGATCCACCCAATCTCTCCCCGTCCGACACTCCCCCATCCCGGGGATATACTCCAGTGAACACAGGCCCGATCCACCCAATCTCTCCCCGTCCGACACTCCCCCATCCCGGGGATAAACTCCAGTGAATACAGGCCCGATCGACCCAATCTCTCCCCGTCCGACACTCCCCCATCCCGGGGATAAACTCCAGTGAACACAGGCACGATCCACCCAATCTCTCCCCGTCCGACACTCCCCCATCCCGGGGATAAACTCCAGTGAATACAGGCCCGATCGACCCAATCTCTCCCCGTCCGACACTCCCCCATCCCGGGGATAAACTCCAGTGAATACAGGCCCGATCCACCCAATCTCTCCCCGTCCGACACTCCCCCATCCCGGGGATAAACTCCAGTGAATACAGGCCCGATCGACCCAATCTCTCCCCGTCCGACACTCCCCCATCCCGGGGATAAACTCCAGTGAACACAGGCCCGATCCACCCAATCTCTCCCCGTCCGACACTCCCCCATCCCAGGGATAAACTCCAGTGAATACAGGCCCGATCGACCCAATCTCTCCCCGTCCGACACTCCCCCATCCCGGGGATAAACTCCAGTGAATACAGGCCCGGTCCACCCAATCTCTCCCCGTCCGACACTCCCCCATTCCAGGGATAAACTCCAGTGAATACAGGCCCGATCGACCCAATCTCTCCCCGTCCGACACTCCCCCATCCCAGAGATAAACTCCAGTGAATACAGGCCCGATCCACCCAATCTCTCCCCGTCTGACACTCCCCCATCCCAGAGATAAACTCCAGTGAATACAGGCCCGATCGACCCAATCTCTCCCCGTCCGACACTCCCCCATCCCGGGGATAAACTCCAGTGAATACAGGCCCGGTCCACCCAATCTCTCCCCGTTGGACAATCCCCCATCCCAGGGATAAACTCCAGTGAATACAGGCCCGATCCACCCAATCTCTCCCCGTCCGACACTCCCCCATCCCGGGGATAAACTCCAGTGAATACAGGCCCGGTCCACCCAATCTCTCCCCGTTGGACAATCCCCCATCCCAGGAATCAGTCCGGCGAACCCTCGTCACGCTCCGTCTGCCGTACACAGACCCTGCCCCGTATTAGGAGACCCCGGACACAGTGGATAAAAGCAAATTACTGCGGATGCTGGAATCTGAAACCAAAAGAGAAAATGCTGGAAAATCTCAGCAGGTCTGGCAGCATCTGTAAGGAGAGAAAAGAGCTGACGTTTCGAGTCCAGGCGACCCTTTGTCAAAGCCAAAAGGCAGAGAAAGTGGGAGATATTTATACTGAAGGGGGAGGGAATGGAAGATGATTCATAGCCACAGAAACAGGGGAAAGGCTGCTAATGGCAGCCCAGAGAGAGAATAAAGGGTGTGAATGGTCAAACGGCAGAGAAGCTGAAATCAGAGGGTAAACTGTGACAGGTGAAGGTGTGGGGAGAGGGGGGGAAAGATGGGACAGAGGTAAAATGTAGAAAAGGGGAAGCGGGGGGAGAAGAGGGAAGGGGAGTGGGATAAAGAAAAATGAAGAAAGACAGTAAAGAAATTAAAGGTGGAGAACAGTCAAAAATTAAATAATATCGAGTGAAAACAAAGGGGTGGAGGTGGGGAAGAGCGAATCATCTGAAGGTGTTGAATTCGATGTTGAGGCCGGAAGGCTGTGAAGTGTCCAGCCGGAAGATGAGATGCTGTTCCTCCAGTTTGCGTTGAGCTTCACTGGAACATTGCAGCAGGTCAAGGACAGACATGTGGCCGTGGGAACGGGATCGTGTGTTAAACTGGCGAGGGAGGTCAGGGTCCTGATTGCGCACAGACCGAAGGTGCTCAGCAAAGCGATCACCCAGTCTACGCCTGGTCTCTCCGATACAGAGGAGACGACATTGGGAGCAGCGGATGCAATCGACAAAATTGAAAGAGGTACAAGTGAAACGCTGCTTAACAATGACGCACGGCGATCCAGTGTGGTCTCAACTGGGTGCAACAAGACTCAGTCGCTCTCCTACTCCAGACCTGGTATCTGACAGGCTGTCACAGAGGACAGCTAAGAGCCAACCACACTGCTGTGGGTCTGGACTCACATGTAGTCCCCATGTGGGCGGGAGGATGGGAAAGAGGTGATCGCTGTCCTAGCCGCCTCTTCCCCCACCCCCGCCACCCGCCCCCCCCCCCCAAGTCTCGCCAAATGATCCTCGCCTCCGTTCTGGGTCAGGTGTGACAGTGGCACAGAGATCTAACCTGGCAACATCCAACCACATCACCAGATTCCCCTTGGACATGTGCTGGTGTCACCTGCGGTTGGGGGTCTCGGGAACCCCCTTCAGGCCGAGAGGGGAGGCAGTGCCCCGAGAAAGCTCACAAGTGAACCCGATGTCATCACCAGCTTTCCTGTAGATATTTGTTAGACCGACCCTGAGCGGCTGCACAGACTCCCCGTGCTCCGTATAATTTTACAGTAGCTAATAAGTTTGATTCTAATATTTAGCCTGATGTGGAATTCTTTTGTTTTATTTTTCAGCTGCTGTCCCTAAGGCAGAAGGTGAGTGAAATAACTTTCCAAGATTGAAGACAAAGGTTTAATGGATACAAATATCAGAACATTCTCAAATGCACTTTTAGTTGTCGCAGGGTCAGTACTGAGGGAGTGCCGCACTGTCAGAGGGTCAGTGCTGAGTGAGTGCCGCACTGTCAGAGGGTCAGTGTTGAGGGAGTGCCGCACTGTCAGAGGGTCAGTGCTGAGGGAGTGCCGCACTGTCAGAGGGTCAGTGCTGAGGGAGTGCCGCACTGTCAGAGGGTCAGTGCTGAGGGAGTGCCGCACTGTCAGAGGGTCAGTACTGAGGGAGTGCCGCACTGTCAGAGGGTCAGTGTTGAGGGAGTGCCGCACTGTCAGAGGGTCAGTACTGAGGGAGTGCCGCACTGTCAGAGGGTCAGTGCTGAGGGAGTGCCGCACTGTCAGAGGGTCAGTACTGAGGGAGTGCCGCACTGTCAGAGGGTCAGTGCTGAGGGAGTGCCGCACTGTCAGAGGGTCAGTGCTGAGAGTTTGTTCGGCCTGTGATGTGGTGACGGAGGTGTTAATCCATTTTCTCATTTCCCTGGTGTAGAACGATCACCGCTTCTTGATGATTTAATCCCCATCATTGCTAGTATCATTCTCGCTATCTTACTCATCGTTGTATCGAGTGCTCTGGCCTATCAGATTTACAAGAAGGATGAACCATTGTTCGGTGAGTGGTACCTATTGATGCCAAGATGTGAGGTGACCTCTTGAACTCATAGCAACCAAGAAGGGGCCATTCAGTCCCTCGTCTCCGTCCCTCTGGATGAGTGGTGGCCATTTTGTTCCAGGGTGTTGAGCCAATCAGGGTTGTGGTTGGCCTGCGTCAGAGCCCCAATGTTACCCACAAACCCTCGACCCCCTTACCTCACCACTCAGTGTCAAAATTTATCCATTGGTCGACCCTTGACCTCGAGGCGATGGAAATTGTATTCGGTAAAAATACCTCTGCGGCTGGTATGGGTCAAAACCGAGTCGGCTTTATTCTCACAAGCTTGCGGGAGAACCTGACCCCTTGAAAGCGGAAGCCGAAGTTCTCTCTGAACAGAAAAGCGGGGATATATATACATTGTGGCTCCCAGCACCAGTCACGACACAAACACTGATCTGGTCATGAATCAAAGTCCATACAACAGTCCTTGATCATGAAGCAGCAGTTCTCTGGCAGCTGTAGTCACGACACAGTCTGAGGTTTCCTGCTCTTCCACGGCCCTTCCTTTGAAGTTAGCGGCACAGTTGTAGCCGGCACAGCGGGAGTCCTCCTTTACACGGCCGTTATCCTGCCCCACATCTTGGAATTGCCTTCCTTCCTCAAACCACACACAAACTTGTCGAAAAGGTCAGACTTTACAAACATTACATTTATATTTAGCTCTCTGTCTTGAGAAGAATGAAGTTAAAGAATGAAACCATGAATAAATAACTTATATTCATGCCAGAAGCAGTATAAACAAGGGGATTAGCCATAATGAAGGGTCATGCTTGTGATACATTCCAAGTACAAAGTTCAACCTTTCAGGTACAAAATACATTCACCCTTTCCCTTTCGGTACAAAATACATTGAGTCCAAAAAACATTAACCCTTTCCCTTCTTCAGAAATCAAATCGGGTTAATTCTCACATTCGGACTTATCAGCGGTTGTAAGATTATACGGAGTGGGAAGAGGGCTGCGATTTGGGCCAGTATTTGAGTTAAACGGGGTTTATTTGTCCAGCTCCATCTGGACTGAGATCGGTCGGGGGACCAGGTAGGAATTTCGCCTGTGCGATGTTGGATGACTGTTTGCTTGAGTCTGAAGCGTGTCTCCTGGTACCCTGCAGGTGGGAAAGGTGTCAAGAATATGGCGGCGAGGGAGTACGGAATTTACGAAGACATTGACTACGGGCGCGTAAAGAGGCTCTCGAAGATCTCCCACGTCTCAGGTACCTGACCATTGGAACAACCGTACCCCCAAAGAGTGTCAAACGGGGAAATTCTACCTGATACTGAGGCCAGGGACATAAAATGGCAAAACATTCCCAGCACAGAAACAGGCCGTTCGGCCCCTCTGTCCTTGCCAGTGTTGCTGTTCCACACCAGCCTCCTCCCAGCCCCCCTCCAACACCCGACCCCGCTCTATCTCCTTCTACTTCTACTAGACAGCCATATGAACGGAGTGGGAATGGAGGGATACAAAAGAATGGTCTAGTTTGGACCAGGGAGTGGCGCGGGCTTGGAGGGCCGAAGGGCCTGTTCCTGTGCTGTATTGTTCTTTGTTCTTCTTTGTACTCCTTTCCCACCCATGTGTTTATCCAGCTTCCCCCCTGAAACACATCAATACTATTCACCGCAACCACTCCCCGTGGGAGCAAGTCCCACATTCTCCCCACTCCCCGTGGGAGCGAGTCCCACATTCTCCCCACTCCCCGTGGAATTGAGTCCCACATTCTCCCCACTCCCCGTGGGAGCGAGTCCCACATTCTCCCCACTCCCCGTGGGAGCGAGTCCCACATTCTCCCCCATTCCCCGTGGGAGCGAGTCCCACGTTCTCCCCACTCCCCGTGGGAGTGAGTTCCACATTCTCCCCACTCCCCGTGGGAGCGAGTCCCACATTCTCCCCACTCCCCGTGGGAGCGAGTCCCACATTCTCCCCACTCCCCGTGGGAGCGAGTCCCACATTCTCCCCACTCTCAATGGCAGCGAGTCCCACATTCTCCCCACTCCACGTGGGAGCGAGTCCCACATTCTCCCCACTCCCCGTGGGAGTGAGTCCCACATTCTCCCCACTCCCCGTGGGAGTGAGTCCCACATTCTCCCCACTCCCCGTGGGAGTGAGTTCCACATTCTCCCCACTCCCCGTGGGAGTGAGTTCCACATTTTCCCCCGTTCCCCGTGGGAGTGAGTCCCACATTCTCCCCACTCCCCGTGGGAGTGAGTTCCACATTCTCCCCACTCCCCGTGGGAGTGAGTCCCACATTCTCCCCACTCCCCGCGGGAGCGAGTCCCACATTCTCCCTGACTCCCCGTGGGAGTGAGTCCCACATTCTCCCCACTCCCCGTGGGAGCGAGTCCCACATTCTCCCCACTCCCCGTGGGAGCGAGTCCCACATTCTCCCCACTTGCAATGGGAGCGTGTCCCACATTCTCCCCACTCCCCGTGGGAGCGAGTCCCACATTTTCTCCCATTCCCCGTGGGAGCGAGTCCCACATTCTCCCCACTCTCCGTGGGAGCGAGCCCCACATTCTCCCCACTCTCTGTGGGAGCGAGTCCCACATTCTCCCCACTCTCCGTGGGAGAGAGTCCCACATTCTCCCCACTCTCTGTGGGAGCGAGCCCCACATTCTCCCCACTCTCTGGGTAAAGAAGTTTCTCCTGATTTCCCCATTGGATTTATTCGTGACTGTCACATATCGATGTCCCCCTCGTTCTGGTCTCTCTCCCAGAGAAGGGGAAATATCTTCTCTTCATTAACCCTATCGAAACCCTTTCCAGATTTTATAGCTCTTGGTCAGGTCACTCCCCTCGCCTTCTCTTTCGCAGAGTGAAGAACCCCGGCCAGTTCAGTCTCTCCTGACAGTTATAACCCCTCAGTTCTGGGATCATTCTTTGCAAGTCAGAGAAATGTGAGGTGTTGCACTGTGGTAAGACCAACCAGGGCCGGACTTGCACAGTCAATGGTAGGACCCTGGGGAGTGTTGTTGATATGAGAGACCCGGAGTGCAGATATATCGTGTTGCGGAGTTGGGAAAAGTAACTGTAGATTGGGAGGGAGGAAATTAGAATTTGGTGTTTGTAAATGTGGTCAAAGACGAAGGGGGAAAGCATTGCGTGGTCCCGTTAAAAGGTGGTGCTTTTCCTGTGCTTGGAGAGTTAAAAATTCAAGTACACAGAGAGCCCAGACTGAAACATTTATATAGAAAGGCCAAGCAGCAGTGTTACCAAGGTAATAGAATAGAATAGAATGGAACAGTACAGCACAGAACAGGCCCTTCGGCCCACGATGTTGTGCCGAGCTTTATCTGAAACCAAGATCAAGCTATCCCACTCCCTATCATCCTGGTGTGCTCCATGTGCCTATCCAATAACCGCTTAAATGTTCCTAAAGTGTCTGACTCCACTATCACTGCAGGCAGTCCGTTCCGCACCCCAACCACTCTCTGAGTAAAGAACCTACCTCTGATATCCTTCCTGTATCTCCCACCACGAACCCTATAGTTATGCCCCCTTGTAATAGCTCCATCCACCCGAGGAAATGGTCTTTGAACGTTCACTCTATCTATCCCCTTCATCATTTTATAAACCTCAATTAAGTCTCCCCTCAGCCTCCTCCGCTCCAGAGAGAACAGCCCTAGCTCCCTCAACCTTTCCTCATAAGACCTACCCTCCAAACCAGGCAGCATCCATAGGCTTTTGAATTTAGCCAATCAATTTGAATCAGGCACTTAGATACCAAGAACCTGTTAAATTTAAATTTGATGGTTTTGACAACCTAAGACCAATCCTATTGTGGGGAATATCGATATGTCATCACAGGTATAAAAGAAGGGGGCAGTGGGACAAAGAGAGAGAGAGCATCTGCCACCCGCCAGAGCTAAGAGCTCTCAGCTCTCAGAGAGAGAGAATCGCTGGCTCTCCGAGCTTCATCTGTGTCTTAAAGAAAGCACCATCTCGATGGCAAAAGTACCGAACAAAAACAAAATTCCAGACAGAAGAATCAACAGAGAAAACCCAGAATATTCCGGAAGACACAAAACCTGGTTGTAATTTAGAGAGTGACTAAATTCTATTTTGTTAAAGAGTGGGAATTGTATTTATTGGAATAGAATTCCATTAGAATCTTGTTTTATTCGGGAATGGTTAATAGTTAGAATGGGCTTATTAGGGTTTGTTAATAGTTTAGTTAATAGGTTTACTGTTAGTCAGATAAATACATTGTTAGGTGTTGATTTTAGTGTGAGTGTCAGGGATTTATTTTATATTTAACCAGTAGGGGTTGCTGAAGAGCAGGTCACATCACTTCACACACACCTTTTACAGATTATAGGGTGAAGCATTCCTCTTTGGATGTTCCGAGGCGAGTTGTCAGAGGGGGAATCAACCTCCGCTTTATAACTACAGTTGCTTGAAAGTGGCATGACAGGTAGACAGGGTGGTGAGGAATGTGTTTGGCACATTACCTTCATCAGTGAGAGCACTGAGTACAGGAGTTGGGACATTATGTCACAACTGTGCAAGACATTGTTGCAGCCACACTTGGAGTACTGAGTACAATTCAGGTCACCTTCTGCTGTCGGAAGGTTGTTATTAAACTGGAACGGGGGCAAAAAAAAGATTTACAAGGTGTTACCAGGACTGGAAGGCTTGGGGAGTGGCGGGATAGGCTGGGACTTTTTTCCCTGGAGTGTAGGAGGGTGAGGGGTGACCTTATAGAGGTCTATAAAATCATGAGGGGCACAGATTAGGTGAATAGCTGAGGTCTTTTCCCCAGGGCAGGGGAGTCCAAAACTCGAGGGCTAAGGTGAGAGGGAAAAAGGGACATGAGGGATAACTTTTTCACCCAGAGGCTGGTGCATGTATGGAATGCCAGAGGAGGTGGTGGAGGTGGATACAGTTACATTTAAAAGACATTTGGGCAGGTCCATAGGTGGGAAAGGTTTAGAGGGATATGGGCCAAACGCAGGCAAATGGGACTAGCTCAGTTTGGGAAACCTGCTGGGCATGGAGGAGTTGGGTCGAAGGGCCTGTTTCCGCGCTGTATACCTCTGTGACTCGATGAATTCGATATTTTGACCTTTCAGAGGCAACCAATTCCAGTGCGTCGATGAACAAAGTCGAATATTACGTTGATGATGAAGAGGAACTTGCCGCCGGCACAGGTAACTTTTTCTCCGGCCTCTGGCAATATAACTGGGGAGCAGTGGTGCCGTGATACTAGTGGTTATCCAGAAAGCCAGGGTTGTATTCTGGGGAGACCCGGGTTCGAATCCCGCCACGGCAGAGAGTGGAATTTGGATTCAATTAAAAAATCTGGAATTAGGAATCTACTGATGACCATGAAACCATTGTCAGAAAAACCCATCTGGTTCCCTTTGGAGAAGGAAATCTGCCGTTCTTACCCGGTCTGGCCTACATTTGACTCCAGAGCCACAGCAATGTGGTTGGCTCTCAACTGCCCTCTGAAATGGCCGAGCGAAACACTCAGTTCACGGGGCAACGAGGGGTGGGCAATTAATGTTGGGCCTGTCCCAGTGACGCCTACATCTTATAGATGAATGAAGCTAAAAATTAGGAGCAGGAGTAGGCCATTCGACCCCTCAATCATAGGATGATGATTGATCAGACGAATGAGGGGGGATGTCATAGAGACTTATAAAATTCTAACAGGACTGGACAGGGTGGATGCGGGGAGGATGTTCCCGATGGTGGGGGGGGGGAGTCCAGAACCAGGGGTCACAGTCTGAGGATTCTGGGTAGACCATTTAGGACGGAGATGAGGAGACATTTCTTCACCCAGAGAGCGGTGAGTCTGTGGAATTCATTCCCACAGGAAGGAGCTGATGCCAAAACATTGAATGTATTCAAGAGGCGGCTGGAGATGGCGCTTGGGGCGAACGGGGTCAAAGGTTATGGGGGGAAAGCAGGATGAGGCTGTTGAGTTGGACGATCAGCCATGTTGGTGATGAATGGGGGAAGCAGGCTCGAAGGGCCGAATGGCCTCCTCCTGCTCCTATCCTCTGTGTTTCTATGTCACACAGCCTCGAATATCTTTAGTGAACTGCACCCCTCACTGTCTCTCTGAGGGGGAGAATGCCGCAGACTAATTGTTCTCTGAGAGAATCATCTCTGACTTCAATGGGAGACCCCCTCAGTCTGAATCTGTAGCCCCCCCCACCCACCTCATTCTAGACTCCCTCCCTCCCCCCCACGAGGGGGGAACCATCCCCTCAGTATTTGCCCCGTCAAGCGCCTCCGCCCCCGCCCCATACGTTTCGATAACGTTACAGTCTCCAATCTGCTCCATCCTCTCCTCCTGAGACATTCAAGGGACGAAATGGACTTCAACCCGGATAAGTGTGTAGTGATCCATTTTGGCAGATCCAATGGGATGAAGCAGCAGTATAATATGAAGGGTACCATTCTTAGCAGTGTAGAGGATCAGAAGGACCTTGGGGTCCGGGTCCATAGGACTCTTAAATCGGCCTCGCAGGTGGAGGATGCGGTCAAGAAGGCGTATGGCGTACTAGCCTTCATTAATCGAGGGATTGAGTTTAGGAGTCGGGAGATAATGCTGCAGCTTTATAGGACCCTGGTTAGACCCCACTTGGAGTACTGCGCGCAGTTCTGGTCACCTCATTACAGGAAAGATGTTGAAGCCATTGAAAGGGTGCAGAGGAGATTTACAAGGATGTTGCCTGGATTGGGGGACATGCCTTATGAGGATAGGTTGAGGGAGCTCGGTCTCTTCTCCCTGGAGAGACGAAGGATGAGAGGTGACCTGATAGAGGTTTACAAGATGTTGAGAGGTCTGGATAGGGTAGACTCTCAGAGGCTATTTCCAAGGGCTGAAAAGGTTGCTACGAGAGGACACAGGTTTAAGGTGCTGGGGGGTAGGTACAGAGGAGATGTCAGGGGTAAGTTTTTCACTCAGAGGGTGGTGGGTGAGTGGAATCGGCTGACGTCGGTGGTGGTGGAGGCAAACTCGTTGGGGTCTTTTAAGAGACTTCTGGATGAGTACATGGGATTTAATGGGATTGAGGGCTATAGATAGGCCTAGAGGTGGGGCTGTGATCGGCGCAACTTGTGGGCCGAAGGGCCTGTTTGTGCTGTGGCTTTCTATGTTCTATGTTCTATGAAATGTACAAATATACATTCCGTAAGGCGTGAAAGCCAATGGAGAAACTGCGGCAAGCGGAAATAATTGTGCTTATTTTAATATTTGTGACCCTGGGTCTCTGGATTACTAGTCCAGTGGCAATACCATTACTGTTCAGGATCAGAGGAAGAGACTGGGGTACAGAGGGATCTGGGCGTCCTAGGACTTGAATCACAAGCTATCTGTATCCAGGAACAGTAAGCGATGAGGAAGGTAAGAGGGATGTTGGTGTTTATTGCAATGGGGTAGGGTGGGGTATAAATTGGGGAGGTCTCCCTACAACCATGCAGGATGCTGGTGAGACCGGCCCGGGAGTATCTGCGGACAGTTTTGGTCTCCTGACTCTGGGATTGGAAGAGACTCAGACGGAGATCCCCGGGCTGGTTCCTGTGATCGAGTGGAGATCCGGCTGATTGCATTCTTTTCACTTTCTCCCGCAGGGGGTTACGATGATGTGGAGAACGGTGAGTCGGGAATCGACCAAAGTTCCAGACACGTCGGGATCGATGGAGGTGGGAGGGAGTCACGTAGGCAGCGAGGGAGATGGGAGGGAGTCACGGAGGCAGCGAGGGAGATTGGAGGGAGTCACGTAGGCAGCGAGGGAGATTGGAGTGAGTCACGGAGGCAGCGAGGGAGATGGGAGGGAGTCACGTACGGAGCGAGGGAGATTGGAGGGAGTTACATGGGGATTGGGAGGGAGTTACATGGGGATTGGGAGGGAGTTACATGGGGATTGGGAGGGAGTAACATGGGGATTGGGGATTGGGAGGGAGTTACATGGGGATTGGGAGGGAGTTACATGGGGATTGGGGATTGGGAGGGAGTTACATGGGGATTGGGGATTGGGAGGGAGTTACATGGGGATTGGGGATTGGGAGGGAGTTACATGGGGATTGGGAGGGAGTTACATGGGGATTGGGAATGGGAGGGAGTTACATGGGGATCGGGGATTGGGAGGGAGTTACATGGAGATTGGGCGTTGGGAGGGAGTTACATGGGGATTGGGAGGGAGTTACATGGGGATTGGAAGGGAGTTACATGGGGATTGGGAGGGAGTTACATGGAGATTGGGGATTGGGAGGGAGTTACATGGAGATGGGGATGCGAGTGAGTTACTTTGCTGGTCTCGGGGCAAGAGACAGAGCCCCCCCCCCCCCCCCCCCCCCCGCCGCCCCCAGCCTGTGTAACCCCATCTCTCTACATTACCTACAGGAAACCCCCCATTGGAGTCGAAGGAATATTACGATGATGTGGAGGGAGAGACAGGTGGAGATATTGAACTGAAGGTCATGGGAAGTAAGTGTGTGAGAGAGAGAGAGTGTGTGAGAGAGAGAGAGAGTGTGAGAGAGAGAGAGTGTGTGAGAGAGAGAGAGTGTGTGAGAGAGAGAGAGTGTGTGAGAGACAGAGAGTGTGTGAGAGAGAGAGTGTGTGAGAGAGAGAGAGTGTGTGAGAGAGAGAGAGTGTGTGAGAGAGAGAGAGTGTGAGAGAGAGAGAGAGAGTGTGAGAGAGAGAGATAGAGTGTGAGAGAGAGAGAGTGTGTGAGAGAGAGAGAGTGTGTGAGAGAGAGAGAGTGTGTGAGAGAGAGAGTGTGTGAGAGAGAGAGAGTGTGTGTGAGAGAGAGAGTGTGTGAGAGAGAGAGA
>NW_027591647.1:77500-79467 GCF_964213995.1 Mustelus asterias | reverse complement strand
TTTTAATTGAATTCAAATTCCACCGTCTGCCGTGGCGGGGACTCGAACTCGGGGTCCCCCAGATCATGAGCTGAGTTCCTGGATTAAAAGTCCAGCGATTATACCACTGGGCCATCAGCTCCCCCATTGGGGGTGCGTGAGTGGGTTTGTGGCTGTTGAGTGTGGGGAATGTGTGTGAGTTAAAGTTTAAAGTTTATTTATTAGTGTCACAAGTAGGTTCACATTAACACCGCAATGAAGTTACTGTGAAAAGCCCCCGAGTCGCCACACTCCGGCACCTGTTCGGGTAACACTGAGGGGGAATTTAGCACGGCCGATCCACCTAACCAACCCATTTTTCAGACTGTGGGAGGAAACCGGAGCACCCGGAGGAAACCCACGCAGACACGGGGAGAACGTGCAAACTCCACACAGACAGTGACCCGAGCCGGGAATTGAACCCGGGACCCTGGCGCTGTGAGGCAGCAGTGCTAACCCACTGTGCCACTGTTTAATTAGTCCATTCCATCCTCTTCCCCCTCCTCCTCCACCTTCTTCATCCCGTCACCTCTCGCCCTCTCCCCACCTCCCTCCCGATCTCCGAGCTCCGTATAACCTCTCCTTGTTGGAAATATGACCAATGTCCTGGCCCCTGATCCCAATTTCATTTTTATTCATTCATGGGACATGGGCATCACCGGCTGGGCCCAGCATTTATTGCCCATCCCTAGTTGCCCCTTGGAGGGCGGTTGAGAGTCAACCACATTGCTGTGGCTCTGGAGTCACATGTAGGCCAGACCGGGTCAGGACGGCAGATTTCCTTCCCTAAAGGAACCAGATGGGTTTTTCCGACAATGGGTCATCAGTAGATTCTTAATCCCAGATATCTTTTATTGAATTCAAATTCCACCGTCTGCCGTGGCGGGATTCGAACCCGGGTCCCCCAGAACATTAGCTGAGTTTCTGGATTAATATTCCAGCGATAATACCACTGGGCCATCAGCTCCCCATTTGAAACGTCGCTCTTTCTCTCCCTCGCCCTCCATCTCTCTCCCTCGCCCTCCATCTCTCTCCCTCGCCCTCCATCTCTCTCCCTCGCTCTTCATCTCCCTCCCTTGCCCTCCATCTCCCTCCCTCGTCCTCCATCTCTCTCCCTCGCCCTCCATCTCCCTCCCTTGCCCTCCATCTCCTTCCCTCGCCCTCCATCTCTCTCCCTCGCCCTCCATCTCCCTCCCTTGCCCTCCATCTCCTTCCCTCGCCCTCCATCTCTCTCCCTTGCCCTCCATCTCCCTCCCTTGCCCTCCATCTCCCTCCCTTGCCCTCCATCTCCTTCCCTCGCCCTCCATCTCTCTCCCTCGCCCTCCATCTCCCTCCCTCGCCCTCCATCTCCCTCCCTCGCCCTCCATCTCCCTCCCACGCCCCCCATCTCTCTCCGTCGCCCTCCATCTCTCTCCCTCGCCCTCCATCTCTCTCCCTCGCCCTCCATCTCTCTCCCTCGCCCTCCATCTCCCTCCCTCGCCCTCCATCTCCCTCCCTCGCCCTCCATCTCCCTCCCTTGCCCTCCATCTCCCTCCCTCGCCCTCCATCTCCCTCCCACGCCCCCCATCTCTCTCCCTCGCCCTCCATCTCCCTCCCTCGCCCTCCATCTCTCTCCCTCGCCCTCCATCTCTCTCCCTCTCCCTCCATCTCCCTCCCTCGCCCTCCATCTCTCTCCCTCGCCCTCCATCTCTCTCCCTCGCCCTCCATCTCCCTCCCTCGCCCTCCATCTCCCTCCCTCGCCCTCCATCTCCCTCCTTCGCCCTCCATCGTCCTCAATCCTCTCCCCCCCTCCCTTCCCCCACCCACACGTAGATTCTGGACCCAAAGAACAAAGAACAGTACAGCACAGGAACAGGCCCTTCGGCCCTCCAAGCCTGTGCTGGTCATGATGCCCCAACTAAACTAAAATGAAACCTTCTGCCCTTACTCGCTCCGTATCCCTCTATTCC
>NW_027591647.1:32500-72500 GCF_964213995.1 Mustelus asterias | reverse complement strand
TGATTTGGAGTTGGGGACCAAGTGTAGTGTGTCAAAATTCGCAGATGACACTAAGATGAGTGGCAGAGCAAAGTGTGCAGGGGACGCTGAAAGTCTGCAAAGGGATATAGATAGTCTAAGTGAGTGGGCGAGGGTCTGGCAGATGGAGTACAATGTTGGTAAATGTGAGGTCATCCATTTTGATAGGAATAACAGCAAAATGGACTATTATTTAAATGGTAAAAAATTGCAGCATGCTGCTGTGCAGAGGGACCTGGGTGTCCTTGTGCAGGAATCTCAAGGAGTTGGTTTGCAGGTGCAGCAGGTAATTAAGAAGGCAAATGGAATTTTGTCCTTCATTGCGAGAGGGATGGAGTTTAAAAACAGCGAGGTTATGTTGCAGCTGTATAAGGTGCTGGTGAGGCCACACCTGGAGTACTGTGTACAGTTTTGGTCTCCTTACTTGAGAAAGGATATACTGGCACTGGAGGGGGTGCAGAGCAGATTCACTAGGTGGATTCCCGAGTTGAGAGGATTGGCTTATGAGGAGAGACTGAGTAGACTGGGGTTATACTCATTGGAATTCAGAAGAATGAGGGGAGATCTTATAGAAACATAGAAGATTATGAAGGGAATAGATAAGATAGAAGCAGGGAGGTTGTTTCCACTGGCGGGTGAAACTAGAACTAGGGGGCATGGCCTCAAAATAAGGGGAAGCAGATTTAGGACTGAGTTGAGGAGGAACTTCTTCACACAAAGGGTTGTGAATCTGTGGAATTCCCTGCCCAGTGAAGCAGTTGAGGCTACCTCATTGAATGTTTTTAAGGCAAGAGTAGATAGATTTTTGAACAGTAAAGGAATGAAGGGTTACGGTGAGCGGGCGGATAAGTGGAGCTGAGTCCACAAAAAGATCAGCCATGATCTTTTTGAATGGCGGAGCAGGCTCGAGGGGCCAGATGGCCTACTCCTGCTCCGAGTTTTTATGTTCTTATGATGGGGAAAGTGTAGAGGGAGCTTTACTCTGTATCTAACCCCGTGCTGTACCTGTCCTGAGAGTGTTTGATGGGGGACAGTGTAGAGGGAGCCTTACTCTGTATCTAACCCCATGCTGTACCTGTCCTGGGAGTGTTTGATGGGGGACAGTGTAGAAGGAGCTTTACTCTGTTTCTAACCCCGTGTTGTACCTGTCCTGGGAGTGTTTGATGGGGACAGTGTAGAAGGAGCTTTACTCTGTTTCTAACCCCGTGTTGTACCTGTCCTGGGAGTGTTTGATGGGGACAGTGTAGAGGGAGCTTTACTCTGTATCTAACCCCGTGCTGTACCTGTCCTGGGAGTGTTTGATGGGGGACAGTGTAGAGAGAGCTTTACTCTGTATCTAACCCCGTGCTGTACCAGTCCTGGGAGTGTTTGATGGGGACAGTGTAGAGGGAGTTTTGCTCTGTATCTAACCCCGTGCTGTACCTGTCCTGGGAGTGTTTGATGGGGACAGTGTAGAGAGAGCTTTACTCTGTATCTAACCCCGTGCTGTACCTGTCCTGGGAGTGTTTGATGGGGACAGTGTAGAGAGAGCTTTACTCTGTATCTAACCCCGTGCTGTACCTGTCCTGGGAGTGTTTGATGGGGACAGTGTAGAGGGAGCTTTACTCTGTATCTAACCCCGTGCTGTACCTGTCCTGGGAGTGTTTGATGGGGACAGTGTAGAGGGAGCTTTACTCTGTATCTAACCCCGTGCTGTACCTGTCCTGGGAGTGTTTGATGGGGACAGTGTAGAGAGAGCTTTACTCTGTATCTAACCCCGTGCTGTACCTGTCCTGGGAGTGTTTGATGGGGACAGTGTAGAGGGAGCTTTACTCTGTATCTAACCCCGTGCTGTACCTGTCCTGGGAGTGTTTTATGGGGACAGTGTGGAGGGAGCTTTACTCTTTATCTAACCCCGTGCTGTACCTGTCCTGGGAGTGTTTGATGGGGACAGTGTGGAGGGAGCTTTACTCTGTATCTAACCCCGTGCTGTACCTGTCCTGGGAGTGTTTGATGGGGACAGTGTAGAGAGAGCTTTACTCTGTATCTAACCCCGTGCTGTACCTGTCCTGGGAGTGTTTGATGGGGACAGTGTAGAGGGAGCTTTACTCTGTATCTAACCCTGTGCTGTGCCTGTCCTGGGAGTGTTTGATGGGGACAGTGTAGAGGGAGCTTTACTCTGTATCTAACCCCGTGCTGTACCTGTCCTGGGAGTGTTTGATGGGGACAGTGTGGAGGGAGCTTTACTCTGGATCTAACCCCGTGCTGTACCTGTCCTGGGAGTGTTTGATGGGGACAGTGTGGAGGGAGCTTTACTCTGTATCTAACCCCGTGCTGTACCTGTCCTGGGAGTGTTTGATGGGGGACAGTGTGGAGGGAGCTTTACTCTGTATCTAACCCCGTGCTGTACCTGTCCTGGGAGTGTTTGATGGGGACAGTGTAGAGGGAGCTTTACTCTGTATCTAACCCCGTGCTGTACCTGTCCTGAGAGTGTTTGATGGGGGACAGTGTAGAGGGAGCTTTACTCTGTATCTAACCCCATGCTGTACCTGTCCTGGGAGTGTTTGATGGGGACAGTGTAGAGGGAGCTTTACTCTGTATCTAACCCCGTGCTGTACCTGTCCTGGGAGTGTTTGATGGGGACAGTGTAGAGGGAGCTTTACTCTGTATCTAACCCCGTGCTGTGCCTGTCCTGGGAGTGTTTGATGGGGACAGTGTAGAGGGAGCTTTACTCTGTATCTAACCCCGTGCTGTACCTGTCCTGGGAGTGTTTGATGGGGACAGTGTAGAGGGAGCTTTACTCTGTATCTAACCCCGTGCTGTACCTGTCCTGGGAGTGTTTGATGGGGACAGTGCAGAGGGAGCTTTACTCTGTATCTAACCCCGTGCTGTACCTGTCCTGGGAGTGTTTGATGGGGACAGTGTAGAGGGAGCTTTACTCTGTGTTTAATACTGGAAGGGGATACTCTGTCATTCAGTCGAGTGGGGTTAATGGATACTTTGGTGTTGTGTGTTCACTACAGGAAGATTCAGTTCCAGACCCCCAATCCAAGCCCCGGATCCATTTTGTGGTCGATGGCCCCTCGCTTTCGGTGATTGAAGAGAAGTTTCCGGAACTCCTCCCAAAGGTCAGTCACCTCAGCTTTGCCGCCCCCTTGACCCTCTAGCCGGATTGTGAACGGTTCGTTGGGCGTGGCTTTCCAACTGTGGTTGGATAAATCCAAGAATAAGGAACAAAGAACAGTACAGCACAGGAATAGGCCCTTCGGCCCTCCAAGCCTGCCCCGATCACTGTCCTATCCAGACCAACCGCCCGTATCTCTCTATTCCCAGTCTGTTCATGTGTTTATCCAGATAAGTCTTAAATGTGGCTAACGTATCTGCTTCAACCCCCTCACTTGGCAGCGCATTCCAGGCCCCCACCACCCTCTGTGTGAAAAACCTCCCCCACACATCTCCACTAAACCTTTCCCCCCTTATCCTGAACTTGTGCCCCCTGTAATTGTCATTCCTGCCCCTGGGAAAAAGCTTCCAACTGTTCACCCTATCCACACCCCTCATAATTTTATAAACTTCTATCGGGTCGCCCCCTCATCCTCCGTCTTTCCAGGGAGAACAATCCCAGTTTATTCAATCTCTCCTCATAGCTAAGCCCTTCCATACCAGGCAACATCCTGGTAAACCTTCTCTGGACTCTCTCCAAAGCCTCCACGTCCTTCTGGTAGTGCGGCGACCAGAACTGGACGCAGTATTCCAAATGTGGCCTAACCAACATTTTATACAGCTGTAATCCTGGAAGTTTCCAACTCAGGTTCTGTCGAAGAAACATAGAAACATAGAGGATAGGAGCAGGAGGAGGCCATTCGGCCCTTCGAGCCTGCTCCGCCATTCATCACCATCCTGGCTGACCATCCAACTCAATAGCCTAATCCTGCTTTCCCCCCATAACCTTTGATCCCATTCGCCCCAAGCGCTATATCCAGCCGCCTCTCGAATACATTCAATGTTTTGGCATCAACTACTTCCTGTGGTAATGAATTCCACAGGCTCACCGGGTGAAGAAATGTCTCCTCACCTCCGTCCTAAATGGTCCACCCCGAATCCTCAGCCTGTGACCCCCTGGTTCTGGACTCCCCCCACCATCGGGAACATCCTCCCTGCATCTACCCTGTCTAGTCCTGTTAGAATTTTATAAATCTCTATGAGATCCTCCCCCTCATCCGTCTGAACTCCAGCAAAAACAATCCTACCCTGGGGTGGCACAGTGGTCAGCACTGCTGCCTCAGAGCGCCAGGGATCCGGGTTCAATTCCCAGCTGTCTGTGCGGAGTTTGCACATTCTTCCTGTGTCTGCCTGGGTTTCCTCCGGGTGCTCCGGTTTCCTCCCACACTCCAAAGATGTGCAGGTTAGGTGGATTGGCCGTGCTAAATTGTCCCTTAGTGTCCAAAGATGTGCAGGTTAGGTGGATTGGCCGTGCTAAATTGTCCCTTAGTGTCCAAAGATGTGCAAGTTAGGGGGATTGGCCATGCTAAATTGTCCCTTAGTGTCCAAAGATGTGCAGGTTAGGTGGATTGGCCATGCTAAATTGTCCCTGAGTGTCCAAAGATGTGTAGGTTAGGTGGATTGGCCATGCTAAATTGTCCCTTAGTGTCCAAAGATGTGCAGGTTAGGTGGATTGGCCATGCTAAATTGTCCCTTAGTGTCCAAAGATGTGCAGGTTAGGTGGATTGGCTGTGCTAAATTGTCCCTTAGTGTCCAAAGATGTGTAGGTTAGGGGGATTGGCCATGCTAAATTGTCCCTTAGTGTCCAAAGATGTGTAGGTTAGGGGGATTGGCCATGCTAAATTGTCCCTTAGTGTCCAAAGATGTGCGGGTTAGGTGGATTGGCCATGGCGAGTGTGTGGGGTTATGGGGATAGGTTGAGGCAGAGGGCCTGAGTTTAACACTCTGTCAGAGAGTCGGTGTAGTCTGGATGGGCCAAATGGCCTCCAGGTCTGTGAACCTAGCCCAGGGACATGTCGGTTTGCTGCGGGGAGGTTTGATAACTCCAGCCCATGGTGACTGTGACCAGCGCGAGCGTCGATCCCGGCTCTGTGCCGACCCAACCAGCCTCCAACACGGCAGAAACTGTGCGTCCCGCGATTAACCCCGGTTTGTTTTAGCTTCGAGCAGGGGCGGATCAGGGGGGGAGGAGAGTCCGTCTATCCAGTGGAAATCTTACCCCCGCCTCACCTTCCTCACCACCCATACCCCCCTCCCCCCTCGCTCCACCGTGCCGGGGGGGAGAGACAGGACTGTGCTGCCACCCAGGGTCGAGGATCTCAGCCACGCTCTCTGGGCGCTGACGGAAGGGCAGTCTCTGGGATGAGGCACGGGGGATTCCTGAGGATCCCAGTCCTGAAGAGGGAGGGAAGGAGGGAGGGATCGGGAACGCCGGGGTGGATGGGAGGGAGACTCGGCCTAGCTCAGGCTGCGAGTGTCAGGAAAAGGAGGAAGGGGCTTCTCACTATCCGAGCCGATTAATAATCTCCCTCCCCCCCATCCCCCCCACCGCCCTCCCCTCCCCCCCCACCGCCCTCCCCTCCCCCCCCACCGCCCTCCCCTCCCCCCCACCGCCCTCCCCTCCCCCCCCACCGCTCCCCCCTCCCCCCCCACCGCTCCCCCTCCCCCCCCACCGCTCCCCCTCCCCCCCACCGCTCCCCCCCTCCCCACCGCTCTCCCCATCCCCCCCACCGCTCCCTCCCCTCCCCACCGCTCCCCCTCCCCCCCCCACTGCTCCCCCCCTCCCCCCCCACCGCTCCCTCCGCCCCCCACCGCTCCCCCCTCCCCCCACCGCTCCCTCCCCCTCCCCTCCCCCCCACTGCTCCCTCCCCCACCGCTTCCCCCCTCCCCACCGCTCCCACCCCCTTCTGTTCTCCATCACTCACTTTCTCCTTCCCTCACTCCTTCCCACCTCCACCATTATTATCCCTTTATCATCACTGTTCATTCCCTTCTTCTCCGTTCCTCTCTCTCTCTCTCTCTCCACCCCTTTCTCCTCCCCCCCTCACTCTCCTCCTCTCTTTCACCCTCTCTCTTTCTCCCCCTTTCTCTCCTCTGTTCTCTCTCACTCTCTCTCTCTCTTCTCTCTTCCTCTCCTTCAACCTTTCTCTCCCCTCTTCTCTTTCTGTCTTCCCTCTCTCTCACCCCTCTCTCTCTCTCCCCCCTCCCTCTCTCTCTCCCCCCCTCTCTCTCCCCCCCCCTCTCTCTCTCTCTCCCTCCCCCTCTCTCCCTCCCCCTCTCTCCCCCCCCCTCTCTCCCCCCCTCTCTCTCCCTCCCCCTCTCTCCCTCACCCTCTCTCCCCCCCCTCTCTCCCCCCCCCTCTCTCCCCCCCCCTCTCCCCCCCTCTCTCCCCCCCCTCTCTCCCCCCCCTCTCTCCCCCCCTCTCTCCCCCCCCTCTCTCCCCCCCTCTCTCCCCCCCCCTCTCTCCCCCCCCTCTCTCCCCCCCCTCTCTCCCCCCCTCTCTCCCCCCCTCTCTCTCCCCCCCTCTCTCTCCCCCCCCCTCTCCCCCCCCCCTCTCTCTCCCCCCCTCTCTCTCCCCCCCTCTCTCTCCCCCCCTCTCTCTCCCCCCCCTCTCCCCCCCCCTCTCTCTCCCTCTCTCTCCCCCCCCTCTCCCCCCCCCCTCTCCCCCTCTCTCCCCCCCCTCTCTCCCCCCCCTCTCCTCCCCTCCCCCCTCTCTCTCCCTCTCTCTCCCCCCCCCCCCCCCACTCTCTCCCCCCCCCCCTCTCTCTCTCTCTCTCTCTCCCTTTCCACAGGTCACGTTGTGTGGGACGGTCTTTGCGAGAATGTCCCCGGACATGAAAACCAAACTCATCAAATCGCTGCAGAGTCTGGAGTGCGTGAGTTACAGCTCTGATTCTGGACAGTGTGTGGTTCCAGACTGGAGCCTTCGCACTGGGGCAGCTCCTGTTCATTTCTCCCCCGCATCCCTCACTCTCCCCCTGCGTCCCTCACTCTCCCCCTGCGTCCCTCACTCTCCCGCGCGTCCCTCACTCTCCCCCTGTGTCCCTCACTCCCCCCCCTGCGTCCCTCACTCTCCCGCACGTCCCTCACTCTCCCCCTGCGTCCCTCACTCTCCCCCTGCGTTCCTCACTCTCCCCCTGCGTCCCTCACTCTCCCCCGCGTCCCTCACTCCCCCCCTGCGTCCCTCACTCTCCCCCCTCATCCCTCACTCTCCCGCGTGTCCCCCACTCTCCCCCCGCGTCCCTCACTCTCCCCCGTGTCCCCCACTCTCCCCCCGCGTCCCTCACTCTCCCCCGCGTCCCTCACTCTCCCCCTGCGTTCCTCACTCTCCCCCTGCATCCCTCACTCTCCCCCGCGTTCCTCACTCTCCCCCTGCGTCCCTCACTCTCCCCCGCGTTCCTCACTCTCCCCCCGCGTCCCTCACTCTCCCCCGTGTCCCCCACTCTCCGCCCGCGTCCCTCACTCTCCCCCCGCGTCCCTCACTCTCCCCCATGTCCCCCACTCTCCCCCCGCGTCCCTCACTCTCCCCCGCGTCCCTCACTCTCCCCCGCGTCCCTCACTCTCCCGCACGTCCCTCACTCTCCCCCTGTGTCCCTCACTCCCCCCCCTGCGTCCCTCACTCTTCCGCACGTCCCTCACTCTCCCCCTGCGTCCCTCACTCTCCCCCGCATTCCTCACTCTCCCCCTGCGTCCCTCACTCTCCCCCCGCGTCCCTCACTCTCCCCCCGCATCCCTCACTCTCCCCCTGCGTCCCTCACTCTCCCGCGCGTCCCTCACTCTCCCCCCGCGTCCCTCACTCTCCCCCCGCGTCCCTCACTCTCCCCCTGCGTCCCTCACTCTCCCCCTGCGTCCCTCACTCTCCCCCTGCGTCCTTCACTCTCCCCCTGCGTCCCTCACACTCCCCCTGCGTCCCTCACTCTCCCCCTGCGTCCCTCACTCTCCCCCTGCGTCCCTCACTCTCCCGCGCGTCCCTCACTCTCCCCCACGTTCCTCACTCCCCCCCGTGTCCTTCACTCTCCTCCTGCGTCCCTCACTCTCCCCCCCGCGTCCCTCACTCTCCCCCTGCGTCCCTCACTCTCCCCCTGCGTCCCTCACTCTCCCCCTGCGTCCCTCACTCTCCCCTGCGTCCTTCACTCTCCCCCTGCGTCCCTCACTCTCCCCCGCGTCCCTCACTCTCCCCCTGCGTCCCTCACTCTCCCCCTGCGTCCCTCACTCTCCCCCTGCGTCCCTCACTCTCCCCCTGCGTCCCTCACTCTCCCGCGCGTCCCTCACTCTCCCCCACGTTCCTCACTCCCCCCCGTGTCCTTCACTCTCCTCCTACGTCCCTCACTCTCCCCCCCGCGTCCCTCACTCTCCCCCTGCGTCCCTCACTCTCCCCCGGCATCCCTCACTCTCCCCCCACGTCCCTCACTCTCCCCCCACGTCCCTCACTCTCCCCCCGCGTCCCTCACTCTCCCCCGCGTCCCTCACTCTCCCCCCACGTCCCTCACTCTCCCCCCGCGTCCCTCACTCTCCCCCCGCGTCCCTCACTCTCCCCCCGCGTCCCTCACTCTCCCCCCGCGTCCCTCACTCTCCCCCCGCGTCCCTCACTCTCCCCCCGCGTCCCTCACTCTCCCCCCGCGTCCCTCACTCTCCCCCCGCGTCCCTCACTCTCCCCCGCGTCCCTCACTCTCCCCCCGCGTCCCTCACTCTCCCCCTGCGTCCCTCACTCTCCCCCGTGGCCTTCACTCTCCCCCGCGTCCCTCACTCTCCCCCCGCGTCCCTCACTCTCCCCCCGTGTCCCTCACTCTCCCCCCGCGTCCCTCACTCTCCCCCTGCGTCCCTCACTCTCCCCGTGTCCTTCACTCTCCTCCCGCGTTCCTCACTCTCCCCCCGCGTCCCTCACTCCCCCCCACGTCCCTCACTCTCCCCCCGCATCCCTCACTCTCCCCCGCGTCCCTCACTCTCCCCCTGCATCCCTCACTCTCCCCCCGTGCCCCTCACTCTCCCCCTGCGTCCCTCACTCTCCCCCTGCGTCCCTCAGTCTCTCCCTGCGTCCCTCACTCTCCCGCATGTCCTTCACTCTCCCCCTGCGTCCCTCACTCTCCCCCCACGTACCTCACTCTCCCCCCCTGTCCCTCACTCTGCCCCCCGCGTCCCTCACTCTCCCCCCGCGTCTCTCACTCTCCTGCATGACCCTCACTCTCCCATCGCGTCCCTCACTCTCCCATCGCGTCCCTCACTCTCCCCCTGCGTCCCTCACTCTCCCCACGCAGCCCTCACTCTCCCGCGCGTCCCTCACTCTCCCCCCGCGTCCCTCACTCTCCCCCCGCGTCCCTCACTCTCCCCCCGCGTCCCTCACTCTCCCCCCGCGTCCCTCACTCTCCCCCTGCGTCCCTCACTCTCCTGCATGTCCCTCACTCCCCCGTGTCCCCCACTCCCCCCCTGCATCCCTCACTCTCCCCCTGCATCCCTCACTCTCCCCCCGCGTCCCTCACTCTCCCCCCGCGTCCCTCACTCTCCCCCCGCGTCCCTCACTCTCCCCCCGCGTCCCTCACTCTCCCCCCGCGTCCCTCACTCTCCCCCCGCATCCCTCACTCTCCCCCGCGTCCCTCACTCTCCCCCCGCGTCCCTCACTCTCCCCCCGCGTCCCTCACTCTCCCCCCGCGTCCCTCACTCTCCCCCCGCGTCCCTCACTCTCCCTCCATGTCCCTCACTCTCCCCCCGCCTCCTTCAATCTCAGCCCACGTCCCTCAGTCTCCCTCCGCGTCCCTCACTCTCCCCCGTGTCCCTCACTCTTCCCCCGCCTCCCTCACTCTCCCCCGCCTCCCTCACTCTCCCCCCGCATCCCTCACTCACCCGCGTGTCCCTCACTCTCCCCCGCGTCCCTCGCTCTCCCCCCGCATACCTCACTCTGCCCCCGCGTCCCTCACTCTCCCTCTGCATCCCTCACTCTCCCCCCGCGTCCCTCCATCTCCCCCCGCCTCCTTCACTCTCCCCCACCTCCCTCACTCTCCGCCCGCGTCCCTCACTCTCCCCCCCCGCGTCCCTCACTCTCCCCCCGTGTCCCTCACTCTCCCCCCCGCGTCCCTCACTCTCCCCCCGTGTCCCTCACTCTCCCCCCGCGTCCCTCACTCTCCCTCAGCGTCCCTCACTCTCCCCCCGCCTCCTTCAATCTCAGCCCGCATCCCTCAGTCGCCCTCCGCGTCACTCACTCTCCCCACGCGTCCCTCACTCTCCCCCCGCGTCCCTCACTCTCCCCACGCGTCCCTCACTCTCCCCACGCGTCCCTCACTCTCCCTCTGCGTCCCTCACTCTCCCCCCGCGTCCCTCACTCTCCCCCCTGCATCCTTCATTCTCCCCCCGCGTCCCTCACTCTCCCCCCGCATCCTTCATTCTTCCCCTGCGTCCCTCACTCTCCCCCCGCATCCTTCATTCTTCCCCCGCGTCCCTCACTCTCCCCCCGCATCCTTCATTCCCCCCCGGGATGTGGCAGCTTTGCCCCCTTCCCTCTGAAACTAATGTTTGTCCATTTCTCAGTCCCGCTGCCCGGAGCCCTCGCTGGGTGAGATGGTTGAACGGGGTTTGGAATGGATACAATGCTGTCCTATCCTCCAAAACCCCCCCTCCCAAAAACCCCCCCCTCCAAAAACCCCCCCTCCCAAAACCCCCCCCTCCCAAAAACCCCCCCCTCCCAAAACCCCCCCCTCCCAAAACCCCCCCCTCCCAAAAACCCCCCCTCCCAAAACCCCCCCCTCCCAAAAAACCCCCCCTCCCAAAAAACCCCCCATCTTCCACCATTGGAGTTTTAAGATGCTAATATTTCTTTGATTTGATTTGATTTATTATTGTCGCATGTATTGGGATACAGTGAAAAGTATTGTTTCTTGCGCGCTATACAAACAAAGCATACCGTTCATAGAGAAGGAAAGGAGAGGGTGCAGAGTGTAGTGTTACAGTCATAGCTAGGGTGTAGAGAAAGATCAACTTAATGCGAGGTCGGTCCATTCAAAAGTCTGACAGCAGCAGGGAAGAAGCTGTTCTTGAGTCGGTTGGTCTGTGACCTCAGACTTTTGTGTCTTTTTCCCGACGGAAGAAGGTGGAAGAGAGAATGTCCGGGGTGGCGTGGGGGTCCTTAATTTTATAAACATCCACCCACGCTCAGTAGCAGCGTGTGTCCCATCTACAAGATGCACCGCAGCGACTCACCAAGGCTCCTCAGGCAGCACCTTCCAAACCCATGACCACTTCCATCTAGAAGGACAAGGGCAGCAGATACAAAGAACAAGAACAAAGAACAATACAGCACAGGAACAGGCCCTTCGGCCCTCCAAGCCCGCGCCGCTCCCCGGTCCAGGATTGAATCCTGAATCCAGGATCCCCGCCCAATTTTCCAGCCTATCTACATCCTAATATCCTATCCACCGAGCTGTCCCTCACAGCTACGATGCTTTGTTCATCACAACCTATTAACTCCCATACCTGGGAACACCCCCACCTGCAAGTTCCCCTCCAAGCCACTCACCATCCTGACTTGGAAATATATCGGCTGTTCCTTCACCGTCGCTGGGTCAAAATCCTGGAATTCCCTCCCTAACAGCGCTGTGGGTGTACCTACCCCACACGGGGCTGCAGCCATTCAGGGAGGGGGGGGGGGTCACCACCACCTTCCCAAGGGGCAATTAGGAATGGGCAGTCAATGCTGGCCCGGCCAGTGACGCTGGCATCGCGAGAATGAACTTGAGTTAAAATTGGATGAGTGAAAGTTGGGCTTTCTGCCTGGATAGTGTTGCCGTTCCTTGCACAGTAACACTGCCTCTGTTTTGTTTTCTGTTGGGACAGTTACGTTGTTGGAATGTGTGGCGACGGAGCCAATGACTGCGGGGTGAGTTCGTCCACACTCTTGGCCAGCTTTCCTGAGGGCTATTCAGCCACACTGGGCATCACGGCGGAACCCAATCCTCCCACCAGCCGACACACAATTAAGTTTCAAAGTTTATCAGTCTCGCAAGTTAATAGCATCCGCCCCCCCTCCCCCCCCCCCACCACTCCCCCCACATCACCCTGACTCCTTTGTCAATCAAAATCCTTTCTAACTCCACCTTGAATAGATTCCATGGCCCACAACCCGCACTGCTCTCTGCGGGAGAGAATTTCACAGAGTAACGACCCTCGGAGATAGGAACTTCCTCCTCATCTCCGTCATGGGGTGGCACAGTGGGTTAGCACTACTGCCTCACAGCGCCAGGGACCCGGGTTCGATTCCCAGCTTGGGTCACTGTCTGTGCGGAGTTTGCACTTTTTCCCCGTGTCTGCGTGGGTTTCCTCTGGGTGCTCCGGTTTCCTCCCACAGTCCAAAAGACGTTCTGGTTAGAATATAGAACATAGAACAGTCCAGCACAGAACAGGCCCTTCGGCCCACGATGTTGTGCCGAGCTTTATCTGAAACCAAGATCAAGCTATCCCACTCCCTATCATCCTGGTGTGCTCCATGTGCCTACCCAATAACCGCTTAAATGTTCCTAAAGTGTCTGACTCCACTATCACTGCAGGCAGTCCATTCCACACCCCAACCACTCTCTGCGTAACGAACCTAACCTCTGATATCCTTCCTATATCTCCCACCACGAACCCTATAGTTATGTCCCCTTGTAATAGCTCCATCCACCCGAGGAAATAGTCTCTGAACGTTCACTCTATCTATCCCCTTCATCATTTTATAAACCTCTATTAAGTCTCCCCTCAGCCTCCTCCGCTCCAGAGAGAACAGCCCTAGCTCCCTCAACCTTTCCTCATAAGACCTACCCTCCAAACCAGGCAGCATCCTGGTAAATCTCCTCTGCACTCTTTCTAGCGCTTCCACATCCTTCTTATAGTGAGGTGACCAGAACTGCACACAATAAAGGTTAGGTGCTAAATTCTCCCTCAGTGTTACCCGAACAGGCGCCGGAGTGTGGCGACTGGGGGATTTTCACAGTAACTTCATTACAGTGTTAATGTAAGCCTAATTGTGACACTAATAAGTGAACTTTTAAATCCCCTTATTCCAAAATTTGTTCTAGATTCTACAAAGAGAGGAAGCATCCTCTCCGCATCCACCCTGGTCAATGGGGAGGCGATGGCCCAGTGGTACTATCAGTAGACTATTAATCCAGAAACTCAGCGAATGTTCTGGGGGACCCGGGTTCGAATCCCGCCACGGGAAATGGTGGAATTTGAATTCAATAAAAAATATCTGGAATTAAGAATCTACTGATGACCCATTGTCGGAAAAACCCATCTGGATCCTTTAGGGAAGGAAATCTGCCGTCCTTACCCCGGTCTGGCCTACATGTGACTCCAGAGCCACAGCCAATGTGGTTGACTCTCAACTGCCCTCCAAGGGCAACTAGGGATGGGAAATAAATGCTGACCCAGCCAGCGACGCCCGTGTCCCAGGAATAACTAAAACGCATAGTGATTTGTTGTGTAGCTTTGGCTAAAAGTAAATGAGACACACGGATAGGGAGATACCGAACCCAGTGCTGTATTACACAACGTAATTAATGACAGATCAGCAACACAGAAACTCCAAAGATGTGCAGGTTAGGTGGATTGGCCATGCTAAATTGCCTCTTTGTGTCCAAAGATGTGCAGGTTAGGTGGATTGGCCATGCTAAGTTGCCTCTTAGTGTCCAAAGATGTGCAGGTTAGGTGGATTGGCCATGCTAAATTGCCTCTTTGTGTCCAAAGATGTGCAGGTTAGGTGGATTGGCCATGCTAAATTGCCTCTTAGCGTCCAAAGATGTGCAGGTTAGGTGGATTGGCCGTGCTAAATTGCCTCTTTGTGTCCAAAGATGTGCAGGTTAGGTGGATTGGCCATGCTAAATTGCCTCTTAGTGTCCAAAGATGTGCAGGTTAGGTGGATTGGCCATGCTAAATTGCCTCTTTGTGTCCAAAGATGTGCAGGTTAGGTGGATTGGCCATGCTAAATTGCCTCTTAGTGTCCAAAGATGTGCAGGTTAGGTGGGATTGACCATGCTAAATTGCCTCTTTGTGTCCAAAGATGTGCAGGTTAGGTGGATTGGCCATGCTAAATTGCCTCTTTGTGTCCAAAGATGTGCAGGTTAGGTGGATTGGCCATGCTAAATTGCCTCTTTGTGTCCAAAGATGTGCAGGTTAGGTGGATTGGCCATGCTAAATTGCCTCTTTGTGTCCAAAGATGTGCAGGTTAGGTGGATTGGCCATGCTAAATTGCCCCTTAGTATCCAAAGATGTGCAGGTTAGGTGGATTGGCCATGCTAAATTGCCTCTTTGTGTCCAAAGATGTGCGGGTTAGGGGGATTGGCCATGCTAAATTGTCCCTTAGTGTCCAAAGATGTGCAGGTTAGGGGGATTGGCCATGCTAAATTGCCTCTTAGTGTCCAAAGATGTGCGGGTTAGGGGGATTGGCCATGCTAAATTGTCCCTTAGTGTCCAAAGATGTGCAGGTTAGGGGGATTGGCCATGCTAAATTGCCTCTTAGTGTCCAAAGATGTGCGGGTTAGGGGGATTGGCCATGCTAAATTGTCCCTTAGTGTCCAAAGATGTGCAGGTTAGGGGGATTGGCCATGCTAAATTGCCTCTTAGTGTCCAAAGATGTGCGGGTTAGGGGGATTGGCCATGCTAAATTGTCCCTTAGTGTCCAAAGATGTGTAGGTTAGGGGGATTGGCCATGCTAAATTGTCCCTTAGTGTCCAAAGATGTGTAGGTTAGGGGGATTGGCCATTCTAAATTGCCCCTTAGTGTCCAAAGATGTGTAGGTTAGGGGGATTGGCCATACTAAATTGCCCCTTAGTGTCCAAAGATGTGTAGGTTAGGGGGATTGGCCATGCTAAATTGCCCCTTAGTGTCCAAAGATGTGTAGGTTAGGGGGATTGGCCATGCTAAATTGCCCCTTAGTGTCCAAAGATGTGTAGGTTAGGGGGATTGGCCATGGTAAGTTCCCCCTTAGTGTCAGGGAGACGAGCAGAGTAAATGTGTGGGGTTACGGGGATAGGGCCATTTATCAATACAGCACTGGGTTCAGTATCTCCCTATCCGTGTGTCTCATTTCCTTTTAGCCAAAGCTACACAACGATTGTTGTCGTTGCTGGCCCAATGGGCTGAATGGCCTCCTTTTGTACCCATAGGGACTCTATGACAGACATCCCTATCCTCTGAGCTGGCTTCTCTCCCTCTCTCTCTCTATCCTTTGATTTGATTTATTATTGTCCCATGTATTGGGATACAGTGAAAAGTATTGTTTCTTGCGCGCTATACAGACAGAGCATACCGTTCATAGAGTACATAGGGGAGAAGGATTTGATTTATTATTGTCCCATGTATTGGGATACAGTGAAAAGTATTGTTTCTTGCGCGCTATACAGACAGAGCATACCGTTCATAGAGAAGGAAAGGAGAGGGTGCAGAATGTAGTGTTACAGTCATAGCTAGGGTGTAGAGAAAGATCAACTTAATGCGAGGTAGGTCCATTCAAAAGTCTGACGGCAGCAGGGAAGAAGCTGTTCTTGAGTCGTTTGGTTCGTGACCTCAGACTTTTGTATCTTTTTCCCGATGGGAAGAAGGTGGAAGAGAGAATGTCTGGGGTGCGTGGGGTCCGTAATTATGCCGGCTGCTTTTCCCCGAGGCAGCGGGAAGTGTAGACAGAGTCAATGGATGGGAGGCTGGTTTGCGTGATGGATTGGGCAACATTCACGACCTTTGTAGTTCCTTGCGGTCTTGGGCAGAGCAGGAGCTCCATACCAAGCTGTGATACAACCAGGTAGAAGTGGGAAGTGTAGACAGGGTTAATGGATAGGAGGCTGGTGTACGCTGGGTGCTAAAGATGAGATTGTGACTGACGTGTTGTTCTGGGGTGGAGGTGGGGATGTTTTGGAGAGCGGAAGCCTACAACATCTGGAACACCTCACATCTGTCTGGTTCACTCGAATCCTGCACAATAACCAGCCGACCCACTGCATGAACACACCCTATAATCTAATCTCACTCACCCTCCTCATCTGGCCATGACATGTTGGAAGAAGCCACTGTGGATTCCCTGCTTCTGCCCCGTTCTTCCAGTGTTTTTCTCCCTGTTTTCCCCAGGCGTTGAAGACGGCCCATGTGGGAATCTCACTCTCCCAGCTGGAAGCATCTGTGGCCTCACCATTCACCTCAAAACAACCGACCATTGAGTGTGTCCCCATCCTGATAAAGTAAGTGTCATTTTACTCTGAATCTAACCCCGTGCTGAACCTGTCCTGGGAGTGTTTGATGGGGACAGTGTAGAGGGAGCTTTACTCTGTATCTAACCCCGTGCTGTACCTGTCCTGGGAGTGTTTGATGGGGACAGTGTAGAGGGAGCTTTACTCTGTATCTAACCCCGTGCTGTACCTGTCCTGGGAGTGTTTGATGGGGACAGTGTAGAGGGAGCTTTACTCTGTATCTAACCCCGTGCTGTAGCTGTCCTGGGAGTGTTTGATGGGGACAGTGTAGAGGGAGCTTTACTCTGTATCTAACCCCGTGCTGTACCTGTCCTGGGAGTGTTTGATGGGGACAGTGTAGAGGGAGCTTTACTCTGTATCTAACCCTGTGCTGTACCTGTCCTGGGAGTGTTTGATGGGGACAGTGGAGAGGGAGCTTTACTCTGTATCTAACCCCGTGCTGTACCTGTCCTGGGAGTGTTTGATGGGGACAGTGTAGAGGGAGCTTTACTCTGTATCTAACCCCGTGCTGTACCTGTCCTGGGAGTGTTTGATGGGGACAGTGTAGAGGGAGCTTTACTCTGTATCTAACCCCATGCTGTACCTGTCCTGGGAGTGTTTGATGGGGGACAGTGTAGAGGGAGCTTTACTCTGTATCTAACCCCATGCTGTACCTGTCCTGGGAGTGTTTGATGGGGGACAGTGTAGAGGGAGCTTTACTCTGTATCTAACCCCGTGCTGTACCTGTCCTGGGAGTGTTTGATGGGGGACAGTGTAGAGGGAGCTTTACTCTGTATCTAACCCCGTGCTGTACCTGTCCTGGGAGTGTTTGATGGGGGACAGTGTAGAGGGAGCTTTACTCTGTATCTAACCCCGTGCTGTACCTGTCCTGGGCGTGTTTGATGGGGGACAGTGTAGAGGGAGCTTTACTCTGTATCTAACCCCGTGCTGTACCTGTCCTGGGAGTGTTTGATGGGGGACAGTGTAGAGGGAGCTTTACTCTGTATCGAACCCCGTGCTGTACCTGTCCTGGGAGTGTTTGATGGGGGACAGTGTAGAGGGAGTTTTACTCTGTATCTAACCCCGTGCTGTACCTGTCCTGGGAGTGTTTGATGGGGGACAGTGTAGAGGGAGCTTTACTCTGTATCTAACCCCGTGCTGTACCTGTCCTGGGAGTGTTTGATGGGGACAGTGTAGAGGGAGCTTTACTCTGTATCTAACCCCGTGCTGTACCTGTCCTGGGAGTGTTTGATGGGGGACAGTGTAGAGGGAGCTTTACTCTGTATCTAACCCCGTGCTGTACCTGTCCTGGGAGTGTTTGATGGGGGACAGTGTAGAGGGAGCTTTACTCTGTATCTAACCCCGTGCTGTACCTGTCCTGGGAGTGTTTGATGGGGGACAGTGTAGAGGGAGCTTTACTCTGTATCTAACCCCGTGCTGTACCTGTCCTGGGAGTGTTTGATGGGGGACAGTGTAGAGGGAGCTTTACTCTGTATCTAACCCCGTGCTGTACCTGTCCTGGGAGTGTTTGATGGGGGACAGTGTAGAGGGAGCTTTACTCTGTATCTAACCCCGTGCTGTACCTGTCCTGGGAGTGTTTGATGGGGACAGTGTAGAGGGGGCTTTACTCTGTATCTAACCCTGTGCTGTACCTGTCCTGGGAGTGTTTGATGGGGGACAGTGTAGAGGGAGCTTTACTCTGTATCTAACCCCGTGCTGTACCTGTCCTGGGAGTGTTTGATGGGCACAGTGTAGAGGAAGCTTTACTCTGTATCTAACCCCGTGCTGTACCTGTCCTGGGAGTGTTTGATGGGGACAGTGTAGAGGGAGCTTTACTCTGTATCTAACCCCGTGGCCTGTCCTGGGAGTGTTTGATGGGGGACAGTGTAGAGGGAGCTTTACTCTGTATCTAACCCCGTGCTGTACCTATCCTGGGAGTGTTTGATGTGGACAATGTAGAGGGAGCTTTACTCTGTATCTAACCCCGTGCTGTCCCTGTCCTGGGAGTGTTTGATGGGGACAGTGTAGAGGGAGCTTTACTCTGTATCTAACCCCGTGCTGTCCCTGTCCTGGGAGTGTTTGATGGGGGACAGTGTAGAGGGAGCTTTACTCTGTATCTAACCCCGTGCTGTACCTATCCTGGGAGTGTTTGATGTGGACAATGTAGAGGGAGCTTTACTCTGTATCTAACCCCGTGCTGTCCCTGTCCTGGGAGTGTTTGATGGGGACAGTGTGGAGGGAGCTTTACTCTGTATCTAACCCCGTGCTGTCCCTGTCCTGGGAGTGTTTGATGGGGACAGTGTAGAGGGAGCTTTACTCTGTATCTAACCCCGTGCTGTACCTGTCCTGGGAGTGTTTGATGGGGACAGTGTAGAGGGAGCTTTACTCTGTATCTAACCCCGTGCTGTTCCTGTCCTGGGAGTGTTTGATGGGGACAGTGTAGAGGGAGCTTTACTCTGTATCTAACCCCGTGCTGTACCTGTCCTGAGAGTGGTTGATGGGGGACAGTGTAGAGGGATATTTACTCTGTACCGAGCGTGTTTTTTAAGCTGCAGCATTCTTGTGTTACAGGGAGGGTCGTGCTGCTCTGGTTACCTCTTTCTGTGCTTTTAAGTACATGGCTCTGTACAGTATGATCCAGTATGTCAGTGTACTCATTCTCTACTACGTGAGTATTACATCTTCAGATTTCAGAATGCTCCTTGCTCCAGGCACACTGACCCTCTGACAGTGCGGCACTCCCTCAGCACTGACCCTCTGACAGTGCGGCACTCCCTCAGTACTGACCCTCTGACAGTGCGGCACTCCCTCAGCACTGACCCTCTGACAGTGCGGCACTCCCTCAGCACTGACCCTCTGACAGTGCGGCACTCCCTCAGCACTGACCCTCTGACAGTGCGGCACTCCCTCAGTACTGACCCTCTGACAGTGCGGCACTCCCTCAGCACTGACCCTCTGACAGTGCGGCACTCCCTCAGCACTGACCCTCTGACAGTGCGGCACTCCCTCAGCACTGACCCTCTGACAGTGCGGCACTCCCTCAGTACTGACCCTCTGACAGTGCGGCACTCCCTCAGCACTGACCCTCTGACAGTGCGGCGCTCCCTCAGCACTGACCCTCTGACAGTGCGGCACTCCCTCAGCACTGACCCTCTGACAGTGCGGCACTCCCTCAGCACTGACCCTCTGACAGTGCGGCACTCCCTCAGCACTGACCCTCTGACAGTGCGGCACTCCCTCAGCACTGACCCTCTGACAGTGCGGCACTCCCTCAGCACTGACCCTCTGACAGTGCAGCACTCCCTCAGCACTGACCCTCTGACAGTGCGGCACTCCCTCAGCACCGATCCTCTGACAGTGCGGCACTCCCTCAGCACTGACCCTCTGACAGTGCGGCACTCCCTCAGCACTGACCCTCTGACAGTGCGGCACTCCCTCAGCACTGACCCTCTGACAGTGCGGCACTCCCTCAGCACTGACCCTCTGACAGTTCGGCACTCCCTCAGTACTGACCCTCTGACAGTGCGGCACTCCCTCAGCACTGACCCTCTGACAGTGCGGCACTCCCTCAGCACTGACCCTCTGACAGTGCGGCACTCCCTCAGCACTGACCCTCTGACAGTGCGGCACTCCCTTAGCACTGACCCTCTGACAGTGCGGCACTCCCTCAGCACTGACCCTCTGACAGTGCGGCACTCCCTCAGCACTGACCCTCTGACAGTGCGGCACTCCCTCAGTACTGACCCTCTGACAGTGCGGCACTCCCTCAGCACTGACCCTCTGACAGTGCGGCACTCCCTCAGCACTGACCCTCTGACAGTGCGGCACTCCCTCAGCACTGACCCTCTGACAGTGCGGCACTCCCTCAGCACTGACCCGCTGACAGTGCGGCACTCCCTCAGCACTGACCCTCTGACAGTGCGGCGCTCCCTCAGCACTGACCCTCTGACAGTGCGGCACTCCCTCAGCACTGACCCTCTGACAGTGCGGCACTCCCTCAGCACTGACACTCTGACAGTGCGGCACTCCCTCAGCACTGACCCTCTGACAGTGCGGCACTCCCTCAGCACTGACCCTCTGACAGTGCGGCGCTCCCTCAGTACTGACCCTCTGACAGTGCGGCACTCCCTCAGCACTGACCCTCTGACAGTGCGGCGCTCCCTCAGCACTGACCCTCTGACAGTGCGGCGCTCCCTCAGCACTGACCCTCTGACAGTGCGGCACTCCCTCAGTACTGACCCTCTGACAGTGCGGCGCTCCCTCAGCACTGACCCTCTGACAGTGCAGCACTCCCTCAGCACTGACCCTCTGACAGTGCGGCACTCCCTCAGCACTGACACTCTGACAGTGCGGCACTCCCTCAGCACTGACCCTCTGACAGTGCGGCACTCCCTCAGCACTGACCCTCTGACAGTGCGGCACTCCCTTAGCGCTGACCCTCTGACAGTGCGGCACTCCCTCAGCACTGACCCTCTGACAGTGCGGCACTCCCTCAGCACTGACCCTCTGACAGTGCGGCACTCCCTCAGTACTGACCCTCTGACAGTGCGGCACTCCCTCAGCACTGACCCTCTGACAGTGCGGCACTCCCTCAGTACTGACCCTCTGACAGTGCGGCACTCCCTCAGCACTGACCCTCTGACAGTGCGGCACTCCCTCAGCACCGACCCTCTGACAGTGCAGCACGGACCCTCTGACAGTGCGGCGCTGCCTCAGTACTGACCCTCTGACAGTGCGGCACTCCCTCAGCACTGACCCTCTGACAGTGCGGCACTCCCTCAGCACTGACTCTCTGACAGTGCGGCACTCCCTCAGCACTGACCCTCTGACAGTGCGGCACTCCCTCAGCACTGGCCCTCTGACAGTGCGGCACTCCCTCAGCACTGACTCTCTGACAGTGCGGCACTCCCTCAGCACTGACCCTCTGACAGTGCGGCACTCCCTCAGCACTGACCCTCTGACAGTGTGGCACTCCCTCAGTACTGACCCTCTGACAGTGCGGCACTCCCTGAGCACTGACCCTCTGACAGTGCGGCACTCCCTGAGCACAGACCCTCTGACAGTGCGGCACTCCCTGAGCACTGACCCTCTGATAGTGCGGCACTCCCTGAGCACTGACCCTCTGACAGTGCGGCACTCCCTGAGCACTGACCCTCTGACAGTGCGGCACTCCCTGAGCACTGACCCTCTGACAGTGCGGCACTCCCTCAGCACTGACACTCTGACAGTGCGGCACTCCCTCAGCACTGACCCTCTGACAGTGCGGCACTCCCTCAGCACTGTCCCTTTGACAGTGCGGCACTCCCTGAGCACTGACCCTCTGACAGTGCGGCACTCCCTGAGCACTGACCCTCTGACAGTGCGGCACTCCCTCAGTACTGACCCTCTGACAGTGCGGCACTCCCTCAGCACTGACCCTCTGACAGTGCGGCACTCCCTCAGCACTGAGCCTCTGACAGTGCGGCACTCCCTCTGTACTGACCCTCTGACAGTGCGGCACTCCCTCAGCACTGACCCTCTGACAGTGCGGCACTCCATCAGCACTGATCCTCTGACAGTGCGGCACTCCCTCAGTACTGACCCTCTGACAGTGCGGCACTCCCTCAGTGCTGACCCTCTGACAGTGCGGCACTCCCTCAGCACTGACCCTCTGATAGTGCGGCACTCCCTGAGCACTGACCCTCTGACAGTGCGGCACTCCCTGAGCACTGACCCTCTGACAGTGCGGCACTCCCTGAGCACTGACCCTCTGACAGTGCGGCACTCCCTCAGCACTGACCCTCTGACAGTGCGGCACTCCCTCAGCACTGACCCTCTGACAGTGCGGCACTCCCTCAGCACTGACCCTTTGACAGTGCGGCACTCCCTGAGCACTGACCCTCTGACAGTGCGGCACTCCCTGAGCACTGACCCTCTGACAGTGCGGCACTCCCTCAGTACTGACACTCTGACAGTGCGGCACTCCCTCAGCACTGACCCTCTGACAGTGCGGCACTCCCTCAGCACTGAGCCTCTGACAGTGCGGCACTCCCTCTGTACTGACCCTCTGACAGTGCGGCACTCCCTCAGCACTGACCCTCTGACAGTGCGGCACTCCATCAGCACTGATCCTCTGACAGTGCGGCACTCCCTCAGTACTGACCCTCTGACAGTGCGGCACTCCCTCAGTGCTGACCCTCTGACAGTGCGGCACTCCCTCAGCACTGACCCTCTGACAGTGCGGCACTCCCTCAGCACTGACCCTCTGACAGTGCGGCACTCCCTCAGTACTGACCCTCTGACAGTGCGGCACTCCCTGAGCACTGACCCTCTGACAGTGCGGCACTCCCTCAGCACTGACCCTCTGACAGTGCGGCACTCCCTCAGCACTGACCCTCTGACAGTGCGGCACTCCCTCAGTACTGACCCTCTGACAGTGTGGCACTCCCTCAGCACTGACCCTCTGACAGTGCGGCACTCCCTCAGCACTGACCCTCTGACAGTGCGGCACTCCCTCAGCACTGACCCTTTGACAGTGCGGCACTCCCTGAGCACTGACCCTCTGACAGTGCGGCACTCCCTCAGCACTGACCCTCTGACAGTGCGGCACTCCCTTCGCACTGATCCTCTGACAGTGCGGCACTCCCTCAGCACTGACCCTCTGACAGTGCGGCACTCCCTCAGCACTGACCTTCTGACAGTGCGGCACTCCCTCAGTGCTGATCCTCTGACAGTGCGGCACTCCCTCAGCACTGACCCTCTGACAGTGCGGCGCTCCCTCAGCACTGACCCTCTGACAGTGCGGCACTCCCTCAGTACTGACCCTCTGACAGTGCGGCACTCCCTCAGCACTGACCCTCTGACAGTGCGGCACTCCCTCAGTGCTGACCCTCTGACAGTGCGGCGCTCCCTCAGCACTGACCCTCTGACAGTGTGGCACTCCCTCAGCACTGACCCTGTGTCAGTACGGCACTCCCTCAGTACTGACCCTCTGACAGTGCGGCACTCCCTCAGCACTGACCCTCTGACAGTGCGGCACTCCCTCAGCCCTGACTCTCTGACAGTGCGGCACTCCCTCAGCACTGACCCTCTGACAGTGCGGCACTCCCTCAGCACTGACCCTCTGACAGTGCGACACTCCCTCCGTACAGTCCCTCTCACAGTGCGGCACTCCCTCAGCACTGCCCCGCCCACAGTGCGGCACTCCCTCAGCACTGACCCTCTGACAGTGCGGCACTCCCTCAGCACTGACCCTCTGACAGTGCGGCACTCCCTCAGCACTGACCCCCTGACAGTGCGGCACTCCCTCCGCACTGACCCCCTGACAGCGCGGCACTCCCTCAGCACTGACCCCCTGACAGTGCGGCACTCCCTCAGCACTGACCCTCTGACAGTGCGGCACTCCCTCAGCACTGACCCTCTGACAGTGCGGCACTCCCTCAGCACTGACGCTCTGACAGTGCGGCACTCCCTCAGCACTGTTCCTCTCACAGTGCAGCACTCCCTCAGCACTGACCCTCTGACAGTGCAGCACTCCCTCAGCACTGACCCTCTGACAGTGCGGCACTCCCTCAGCACTGACCCTCTGACAGTGCGGCACTCCCTCAGCACTGACCCTCTGACAGTGCGGCACTCCCTCAGCACTGACCCTCTGACAGTGCGGCACTCCCTCAGCACTGACCCTCTGACAGTGCGGCACTCCCTCAGCACTGACCCTCTGACAGTGCGGCACTCCCTCAGCACTGACCCTCTGACAGTGCGGCACTCCCTCAGCACTGACCTTCTGACAGTGCGGCACTCCCTCAGCACTGACCCTCTGACAGTGCGGCACTCCCTCAGCACTGACCCTCTGACAGTGCGGCACTCCCTCAGCACTGACCCTCTGACAGTGCGGCACTCCCTCAGCACTGACCTTCTGACAGTGCGGCACTCCCTCAGCACTGACCCTCTGACAGTGCGGCACTCCCTCAGCACTGACCCTCTGACAGTGCAGCACTCCCTCAGCACTGACCCTCTGACAGTGCGGCACTCCCTCAGCACTGACCCTCTGACAGTGCGGCGCTCCCTCAGCACTGCACTGAGTGTTGCCGTACATTTTGAGTCCAGTTACATTGAGCAGTTAATATTTGGGATGTGGAGAGGGAGGGATTGTGCGGACTGGGGGATCGGTGCCTCAGCTCTCTCCCGTTCTAATCTCTCTCTCCTTTTCTCATTTCAGATCTCGAGTAATTTGGGGAACTGGGAATTCCTGTACGAGGATCTGTTCATCACCAGTGCCATTGCTATAACAAGTAGGAGAATCCGAATCCCTCCCCCCTCTGCTCAGTAACAGTATCTCCCACCCTGGGCAGACAGGGGCGCAGCAACTGGGCTTCCTGGGTATGGGGAACTCTGCCACTCACCTTGGGGACCATGTTGTCAGGAGCTCGAATACACAGAGCCTGGGAGCCCAGACTCAACTTAGACTCAATTCACATCTCCTATCTCTGTAGCCTCCTCCAGCTCCCACACCCCCCTCCCTATCTCTGTAACCTCCTCCAGCTCCCACACCCCCCTCCCTATCTCTGTAACCTCCTCCAGCCCCCGAGACCCCTCCCTATCTCTGTAACTCCCTCCAGCCCCACAACCCTCCCTATCTCTGTAATTCCCTCCAGCCTCACAACCCTCCCTATCTCTGTAATTCCCTCCAGCCCCACAACCCTCCCTATCTCTGTAACCTCCTCCAGCCCCCGAGACCCCTCCCTATCTCTGTAACCTCCTCCAGCCCCCGAGACCCCTCCCTATCTCTGTAACCTCCTCCAGCTCCCACACCCCCCTCCCTATCTCTGTAACCTCCTCCAGCCCCGACCCCTCCCTATCTGTGTAACCTCCTCCAGCCCCTACACCTCTCCCTATCTCTGTAACCTCCTCCAGCCCCTACTCCCCTCCCTATCTCTGTAACCTCCTCCAGCCCCTACACCCCCTCCCTATCTCTCTAACCTCCTCCAGCTCCTACACCCCTCCCTATCTCTGTAACCCCCTCCAGCCCCTACACCCCTCCCTATCTCTCTAACCTCCTCCAGCCCCTACACCCCCTCCCTATCTCTGTTACCTCCTCCAGCTCCTACACCCCTCCCTATCTCTGTAACCTCCTCCAACCCCCTACACCCCCTCCCTATCTCTGTAACCACCTCCAGCCCCTACACCCCCTCCCCATCTCTGTAACCACCTCCAGCCCCTACACCCCCTCCCTATCTCTGTAACCACCTCCAGCCCCTACACCCCCTCCCTATCTCTGTAACCTCCTCCAGCCCCCTACACCCCTCCCTATCTCTGTAACCTCCTCCAGCCCCCTACACCCCTCCCTATCTCTGTAACGTCCTCCAGCCCCTACACCCCCTCCCTATCTCTGTAACCTCCTCCAGCCCCTACACCCCCTCCCTATCTCTGTAACCTCCTCCAGCCCCCTACACCCCTCCCTATCTCTGTAACCTCCTCCAGCCCCCTACACCCCTCCCTATCTCTGTAACCTCCTCCAGCCCCTACACCCCCTCCCTATCTCTGTAACCTCCTCCAGCCCCTACACCCCCTCCCTATCTCTGTAACCTCCTCCAGCTCCCTACACCCCTCCCTATCTCTGAGTTCGATTCAGTATCTGTGGCCTTTCCCTCGCCGCCATCCTGTGGGTCAACATTCTCCATTCCTGCGCCAGTCACCATGGTAACCTAGCTTCATTATGGTCAATAATGCGCTGCTGGTGTCGGACTGAGCGCTTCCCACTGACAGGAACGGGGCTGGTTATCCCACTTTGTCCAGCGCTGGGTCATTAGACCCCAATAGACCTGCCTCACGCCACCAGTGAATCCTTCAACCCATCAGCTCAGCACTGTGGACATTATGCTGAATGTTCAGCTCACGGGCACGCGATGTTCGAGAAGATTTCCAGCAGAGATGAAGTCCATTCGGCCCATCTGTCCTGTGCTGGGCTCCCTGTTCAACCCACACCTCCTCCCCCTTCATCCTACCCCATCTCAGTATCCTCCTATTCCATTTTGATTTGATTTGATTTGATTTATAATTGTCACATGTACTGGGATACAATGAAAAGTATTGTTTCTTCCGCACTGTACAGACAAAGCATACCGTTCATAGAGTACATGGGGAGAAGGATTTGATTTATTATTGTCACATGTATTGGGATACAATGAAAAGTATTGTTTCTTCCGCACTGTACAGACAAAGCATACCGTTCATAGAGTACATAGGGGAGAAGGATTTGATTTATTATTGTCACATGTACTGGGATACAGTGAAAAGTATTGTTTCCTGCGCGCTATACAGACAAAGCATACCGTTCATAGAGAAGGAAATGAGAGAGTGCAGAATGTAGTGTTACAGTCATAGCTAGGGTGTAGAGAAAGATCAACTTAATGCGAGGTCGGTCCATTCAAAAGTCTGACAGCAGCAGGGAAGAAGCTGTTCTTGAGTCGGTTGGTTCGTGACCTCAGACTTTTGTATCTTTTTCCCGACGGAAGAAGGTGGAAGAGAGAATGTCTGGGGTGCGTGGGGGGTCCTCGATTATGCTGGCTGCTTTTCCCCAAGGCAGCGGGAAGTGTAGACAGAGTCAATGGATGGGAGGTGGGGAGTTGTGTGTGTTTCGATCCCCAGTATTAACACACAGTGAAAAGTATTGTTCCTTGCGCGCTATACAGACAAAGCATACCGTTCATAGAGGAGGAAAGAAGAGAGTGCAGGATTTATTTACTTATTAGTCACAAGTTGGCTTACATTAACACTGCAATGAAGTTACTGTGAAAATCCCCGAGTCGCCACAACTCCGGCGCCTGTTCGGGTAACACTGAGGGAGAATTTAGCACGGCCAAAGCACCCTAACCAGCACATCTTTCGGACTGTGGGAGGAAACCGGAGCACCCGGAGGAAACCCACGCAGACACGGGGAGAACGTGCAGACCCCGCACAGACAGTGACCCGAGCCGGGAATCGAACCCCGGTCCCTGGCGCTGTGAGGCAGCAGCGCTAACCCACTGTGCCACTGTGCTGTTACATGTAGTGTTACAGTCATAGCTAGGGTGCAGAGAAAGATCAACTTAATGCGAGGTAGGTCCATTCAAAAGTCTGACAGCAGCAGGGAAGAAGCTGTTCTTGAGTCGGTCGGTATGTGACCTCAGACTTTTGTATCTTTTTCCCGACGGAAGAAGGTGGAAGAGAGATTGTCCGGTGTGCGTGGGGGGGTCCTTGATTATGCCGGCTGCTTTTCCTGAGGCAGCGGGAAGTGTAGACAGAGTCAATGGATGGGGGGCTGGTTTGCGTGATGGATTGGGCTGCATTCACGACCTTTTGTAGTTCCTTGCAGTCTTGTGCAGAGCAGGAGCCCAGACCAAGCTGTGATACAACCAGAAAGAATGCTTTCTATGGTCTATGGAATGAGAGGTGATCTCATTGAGAAACGTACAGGATTCTGAGGGGGTTTAACAGGGCGGACGCTGAGAGATTGTTTCCCGCTGGTCGGGGGGATCTGAAACACGGGGGCACAGTCTCAGGAGAAAGGGGCGGCCATTTCGGACTGAGATGGGGAGACATTTCTTCACTCAGAGGGTTGTGAATCTCTGGAATTCTCTCCCCCAGGGGGTTATAGATGTTCCATCGTTGAATATATCTAAGGCTGTGGGAAAGACAGATCTTTGGTTTCTGGGGGAATTAAGGGATACGGGGAAGGGGCGGGAAAATGGAGTCGAATCCAAGATCAGCCATGATAGTATTGACTGGAGGGCTTGATGGGCCAAATGGTCTAATCCTGCTCCTATTTTGTGTGTGGGAACTGGGATCTGAGTTGCTGCTCCTAGAACGGTCAGGGTGGGCCGAATGGCCCCTTGTTAGTCTGTCACATTGGACTGGGGGTTGTTGGGTGTGGAGCTGGGGAGGGGCGCGGGGAGAGGGTCGGACTCTGCAATGCGATGGGGTTTGATGTCTGTGCCAGCCTCACCCCCTCTCTCCTCCTCCTCTCAGTGAGCCGGAACAAAGCGTACGAACACTTGGTGCCCCAGCGTCCCAATGCCAACCTGGTGTCACCCCAGCTGCTGCTGTCTGTCCTGATGCACATCGCCCTCTGCTCCGCCTTCCAGATGATTGGCTTCCTCTTGGTCCAGGTTCAGCCCTGGTACAATCCCTGGGACCAGGGGGCATGGTAGGTGGAGAGCGCCCTCGCTGGCGGAGGTGTGTGCCCGCTGATTCCCAGCACACGCTCCCATGTGTGTGTGTGCATGACTGTGTGTGTGCGTGTGTATGCGTGTTGTGTGTGCGTGTGCATGTGTGTGTATTGTGTGTGCGCATGTTGTGTGTGTGCGCATGTTGTGTGTGTGCGCATGTTGTGTGTCTGAGCATGTTGCGTGTGTGCGCATGTTGTGTGTGTGCGCAAGTTGTGTGTCTGCGCATGTTGCGTGTGTGCGCATGTTGCGTGTGTGCGCATGTTGCGTGTCTGCGCATGTTGCGTGTGTGCGCATGTTGCGGGTGTGCGCATGTTGCATGTGTGCGCATGTTGCGTGTGTGCGCATGTTGCGTGTGTGCGTGCATGTCATGTGTGCGTGCATGTCATGTGTGCGCGCATGTCATGTGTGCGCGCATTTTGCGAGTGTGCGCATGTTACGTGTGTGCGCATGTTGCGTGTGCGCGCATGTTGCGTGTGCGCGCATGTTGTGTGTGTGCGCATGTTGCGTGTGTGCGCATGTTGCGTGTGTGCGCATGTTGCGTGTGTGCGCATGTTGTGTGTGCGCGCATGTTGCGTGTGTGCGGACGTTGTGTGTGCGCGCATGTTGTGTGTGTGCGCACGTTGCGTGTGTGCGCATGTTGCGTGTGCGCGCATGTTGCGTGTGTGCGCATGTTGCGTGTGTGCGCATGTTGCGTGTGTGCGCATGTTGTGCGTGTGCGCATGTTGTGTGTGCGCGCATGTTGCGTGTGGGCGGACGTTGTGTGTGCGCGCATGTTGCGTGTGTGCGCATGTTGCGTGTGTGCGCATGTTGTGCGTGTGCGCATGTTGTGTGTGCGCGCATGTTGCGTGTGTGCGGATGTTGTGTGTGCGCGCATGTTGTGTGTGTGCGCACGTTGCGTGTGTGCGCATGTTGCGTGTGCGCGCATGTTGCGTGTGCGCGCATGTTGTGTGTGTACGCATGTTGCGTGTGTGCGCATGTTGCGTGTGTGCGCATGTTGCGTGTGTGCGCATGTTGTGCGTGTGCGCATGTTGTGTGTGCGCGCATGTTGCGTGTGTGCGGACGTTGTGTGTGCGCGCATGTTGTGTGTGTGCGCACGTTGCGTGTGTGCGCATGTTGCGTGTGTGCGCATGTTGCGTGTGTGCGCATGTTGCGTGTGCGCGCATGTTGCGTGTGCGCGCATGTTGTGTGTGTGCGCATGTTGCGTGTGTGCGCATGTTGCGTGTGTGCGCATGTTGCGTGTGTGCGCATATTGCGTGTGTGCGCATGTTGTGCGTGTGCGCATGTTGTGTGTGCGCGCATGTTGCGTGTGTGCGGACGTTGTGTGTGCGCGCATGTTGTGTGTGTGCGCACGTTGCGTGTGTGCGCATGTTGCGTGTGCGCGCATGTTGCGTGTGCGCGCATGTTGTGTGTGTGCGCATGTTGCGTGTGTGCGCATGTGGCGTGTGTGCGCATGTTGCGTGTGTGCGCATGTTGTGCGTGTGCGCATGTTGTGTGTGCGCGCATGTTGCGTGTGTGCGGACGTTGTGTGTGCGCGCATGTTGTGTGTGTGCGCACGTTGCGTGTGTGCGCATGTTGCGTGTGTGCGCATGTTGCGTGTGTGCGCATGTTGCGTGTGTGCGCATGTTACGTGTGCGCGCATGTTGCGTGTGTGCGCATGGTGTGTGTGTGCACATGTTGCGTGTGTGCGTGCATGTCACGTGTGTGTGCATGTTGTGTGTGCACGCGTGTGTGTACGTGCATGCATGTGTGCTAGTATGCATGTGTGTGCATGTGTGCTAGTATGCATCATTGTGCGTCCGCATGTTTGTACATGCATGTGTGGTTGCATGCATGAGTGTGTGCACGCATATGTGTGGGCGCATGTGTTTTGTGTGCGTGCATACATGTACCCGTGGATGTGTGTACGTGTATACGGACATGATGACGTTTGTTAATGATACAGAGATGGTCGGAAAGTGAGTTGTCAAGAGGGAGTTTATAAAGGGGTTTAGATCGGGAAGGTGGGGGGGGTTGGGAGTTTGGCAGTTGGATATAATGTGGGAAACAGTGAACCGGCCGGTACACTTTGGCAGCAAGAGCAGAAAAGCAGCGTGTTATTTAAATCGGGATTATAGAACTCTGAGGTGCAGAGGGATCTGGGCGTCATGGTACATGAACCAGGATAGGTTTGGTGTGCAGGTAGAGCAGGTGATTGGGAAGGCAGACAGAATGCTGTCTATTGCAAGGGGAATGGAATCTAAAAGTGGGGCAGTTTAGTCACAGCCGGACACGGCATCGATGAGATCGCATCTGGAATATTCTGTACGGTTTTGGTCTCCTTATTTGAGAAAGGATCCATAATTTCCTGACAGTTCAGGGGAGATTCACCCAACTGATTCCTGGGATGAAGGGGTTACCTGACGGTGAAAGGTTGGGTCTTTATTTATCGGAGTTTAGAAGAACGAGAGGTGATCTTATTGAAACATACAAGATCCTGAGGAGGGCTGGGCAGGGTGGATGCTGAAGGGATGTTCCCCCCTCGTGGGGGGGGGGGCGGGGGGTGCGGGGAGGGGGGGACCACAACTAGATCGGGAATGCCCTTTCTCTGGGCGCTATCTTTCCCATGGTTCTAACCAAGAGACACAGTTTCAGGATAAGGGGGACTCCCACTTAGGACGGCGATGAGAAGGAATTATTTTCTTCCTGAGATGGTTAGTCAGTGGAATTCCCTTCCTGAGAGAGCAGTGGGGGGGCTGTAGATTTTGTTTTATTCATTCGTGGGGCATGGGCGCCGCCGGCTGGGCCCAACATTTATTGCCCATCCCCAGTTGCCCGTTGAGAAGGTGGGGGTGAGCTGCCGCCATCTTGAATCCGCCGCAGTCCGCGTGCTGTGGGTTGACCCACCTGGAATTAAGAATCTACAGACGATCGATTGTCGGAAAGATCCATCTGGGTTCCTTCAGGGAAGGAAATCTGCCGTCCTTACCCAGTCTGGCCTACATGTGACTCCAGAGCCACAGCCAATGGGGGTGACTCTCAACTGCCCTCCAAGGACAACTAGGGATGGGCAATAAATGCTGGACCCAGCCGGCGACGCCCGTGTCCCAGGAATGAATAAAATAATCAATGCCGTTAGGGAGGGAATTTCAGGATTTTGACCCCAGTGACAGTGAAGGAGCAGCCGATATATTTCCAAGTCGGGATGGTGAGTGGCTCGGAGGGGAGCCTCCAGGTGGGGGTGTTCCCAGGTATCTGCTGCCCTCGTCCTTCTAGATGGAAGTGGGTCATGGGTTTGGAAGGTGCTGCCTAAGGAGCCTTGGTGAGTCGCTGCGGTGCATCTTGTAGATGGTACACACGGCTGCTACTGAGCGTGGGTGGTGGAGGGAGTGGGTGTTTGTGGATGGGGGGCCAATCAAGCGGGGCTGCTTTGTCCTGGATGGTGTTGAGCTTCTTGTGTTGTTGGAGCCGCACCATCCAGGCAAGTGGGGAGTATTCCATCACACTCCTGACTTGTGTCCTTGTAGATGGTGGACAGGCTTTGGGGAGTCAGGAGGTGAGTTACTCTCCACAGGATTCCCAGACCCTGACCTGATCTTGTAGCCACAGCATTTATACGGCTGGGTCCAGTTGAGTTTCTGATCAATGGTAACCCCCAGGATGTTAATAGTGGGGGATTCAGTGATGGTAACCCCCAGGATGTTAATAGTGGGGGGATTCAGTGATGGTAACCCCCAGGATGTTAATAGTGGGGGGATTCAGTGATGGTGACCCCCAGGATGTTAATAGTGGGGATTCAGTGATGGTGACCCCCAGGATGTTAATAGTGGGGGATTCAGTGATGGTGACCCCCAGGATGTTAATAGTGGGGGATTCAGTGATGGTAACCCCCAGGATGTTAATAGTGGGGGATTCAGTGATGGTGACCCCCAGGATGTTAATAGTGGGGGATTCAGTGATGGTGACCCCCAGGATGTTAATAGTGGGGATTCAGTGATGGGAACTCCCAGGATGTTGACAGTGGGGGATTCAGTGATGGTGACCCCCAGGATGTTGACAGTGGGGGGATTCAGTGATGGTGACCCCCAGGATGTTAATAGTGGGGGATTCAGTGATGGGAACCCCCAGGATGTTAATAGTGGGGGGATTCAGTGATGGTGACCCCCAGGGTGTTAATAGTGGGGGGATTCAGTGATGGTAACCCCCAGGATGTTAATAGTGGGGGATTCAGTGATGGTAACCCCCAGGATGTTAATAGTGGGGGATTCAGTGATGGTAACCCCCAGGATGTTAATAGTGGGGGGGATTCAGTGATGGTAACCCCCAGGATGTTAATAGTGGGGGGATTCAGTGATGGTGACCCCCAGGATGTTAATAGTGGGGGGATTCAGTGATGGTGACCCCCAGGATGTTAATAGTGGGGGATTCAGTGATGGTAACCCCCAGGATGTTGATAGTGGGGGATTCAGTGATGGTGACCCCCAGGATGTTAATAGTGGGGGATTCAGTGATGGTAACCCCCAGGATGTTAATAGTGGGGATTCAGTGATGGTAACCCCCAGGATGTTAATAGTGGGGGGATTCAGTGATGGTAACCCCCAGGATGTTAATAGTGGGGGATTCAGTGATGGGAACCCCCAGGATGTTAATAGTGGGGGGATTCAGTGATGGTAACCCCCAGGATGTTAATAGTGGGGGATTCAGTGATGGTAACCCCCAGGATGTTAATAGTGGGGATTCAGTGATGGTGACCCCCAGGATGTTGATAGTGGGGGGATTCAGTGATGGTAACCCCCAGGATGTTAATAGTGGGGGATTCAGTGATGGTAACCCCCAGGATGTTAATAGTGGGGGATTCAGTGATGGTAACCCCCAGGATGTTAATAGTGGGCGATTCAGTGATGGTGACCCCCAGGATGTTAATAGTGGGGGATTCAGTGATGGTGACCCCCCAGGGTGTTAATAGTGGGGGATTCAGTGATAGTGACCCCCAGGATGTTAATAGTGGGGGGATTCAGTGATGGTGACCCCCAGGATGTTAATAGTGGGGGGATTCAGTGATGGTAACCCCCAGGATGTTAATAGTGGGGGGATTCAGTGATGGTAACCCCCAGGATGTTAATAGTGGGGGGATTCAGTGATGGTGACCCCCCAGGATGTTAATAGTGGGGGGATTCAGTGATGGTAACCCCCAGGATGTTAATAGTGGGGGATTCAGTGATGGTAACCCCCAGGATGTTAATAGTGGGGGGATTCACTGATGGTAACCCCCAGGATGTTGGCAGTGGGGGATTCATTGATGGTAACCCCCAGGATGTTAATAGTGGGGGATTCAGTGATGGGAACCCCCAGGATGTTAATAGTGGGGGGATTCAGTGATGGTGACCCCCAGGATGTTAATAGTGGGGGGATTGAGTGATGGGAACCCCCAGGATGTTGGCAGTGGGGGATTCAGTGATGGTAACCCCCAGGATGTTAATAGTGGGGCATTCAGTGATGGGAACCCCCAGGATATTAATAGTGGGGGATTCAGTGATGGTAACCCCCAGGATGTTAATAGTGGGGCATTCAGTGATGGGAACCCCCAGGATGTTAATAGTGGGGGATTCAGTGATGGTAACCCCCAGGGTGTTAATAGTGGGGGGGATTCAGTGATGGGAACCCCCAGGATGTTGACAGTGGGGGATTCAGTGATGGTGACCCCCAGGATGTTAATAGTGGGGGATTCAGTGATGGTGACCCCCAGGATGTTAATAGTGGGGGGATTCAGTGATGGTAACCCCCAGGATGTTAATAGTGGGCGATTCAGTGATGGGAACCCCCAGGATGTTAATAGTGGGGGATTCAGTTCGGATGAGACGTGAGCACTCGGGTAGTGCACTAGAAAGCTTTAGATTGGCTAAGAGGGAGTTGAAGAGCGAGCTTAGAAGGGCTAAAAGGGGACATGAGAAGACTTTGGCGGATAGGGTTAAAGAGAATCCTAAGGCGTTCTATAGGTATGTCAAGAACAGAAGGTTGGTTAGGGCAAGTTTAGGGCCAGTTATAGATGGCAGAGGAAAGTTATGTGTGGAACCGGAGGAGATTGGTGAAGCATTGAACCAATATTTCTCTTCGGTGTTCACGCAAGGGGACATGAATATAGCTGAGGAGGACACTGGGTTGCAAGGGAGTAGAATAGACAGTATTACAGTTGATAAGGAGGATGTGCAGGATATTCTGGAGGGTCTGAAAATAGATAAATCCCCTGGTGCGGATGGGATTTATCCAAGGATTCTCTGGGAGGCAAGAGAAGTGATTGCAGAGCCTCTGGCTCTGATCTTCAGGTCGTCGTTGGCCTCTGGTATAGTACCAGAAGATTGGAGGTTAGCGAATGTTGTCCCATTGTTTAAGAAGGGGAACAGAGACTTCCCCGGGAATTATAGACCGGTGAGTCTCACTTCTGTTGTCGGCAAGATGTTGGAAAAAATTATAAGGGATAGGATTTATAGTTATTTGGAGAGTAATGAATTGATAGGTGATAGTCAGCATGGTTTTGTGGCAGGTAGGTCGTGCCTTACTAACCTTATTGAGTTTTTTGAGAAAGTGACCAAGGAGGTGGATGGGGGCAAGGCAGTGGACGTGGTATATATGGATTTTAGTAAGGCGTTTGATAAGGTTCACCATGGTAGGCTTCTGCAGAAAATGCAGATGTATGGGATTGGGGGTGATCTAGGAAATTGGATCAGGAATTGGCTAGCGGATAGGAAACAGAGGGTGGTGGTTGATAGTAAATATTCATCATGGAGTGCGGTTACAAGTGGTGTACCTCAGGGATCTGTTTTGGGGCCACTGCTGTTTGTAATATTTATTAATGATCTGGATGAGGGTATAGTTGGGTGGATTAGCAAATTTGCTGATGACACCAAAGTCGGTGGTGTGGTAGACAGTGAGGAAGGGTGTCGTAGTTTGCAGGAAGACTTAGACAGGTTGCAAAGTTGGGCCGAGAGGTGGCGGATGGAGTTTAATGCGGAGAAGTGTGAGGTAATTCACTTTGGTAGGAATAACAGATGTGTTGAGTATAGGGCTAACGGGAGGACTTTGAATAGTGTGGAGGAGCAGAGGGATCTAGGTGTATGTGTGCATAGATCCCTGAAAGTTGGGAATCAAGTAGATAAGGTTGTTAAGAAGGCATATGGTGTCTTGGCGTTTATTGGTAGGGGGATTGAATTTAGGAGTCGTAGCGTTATGTTGCAACTGTACACAACTCTGGTGCGGCCGCACTTGGAGTACTGTGTGCAGTTCTGGTCCCCACATTACAGGAAGGATGTGGAGGCTTTGGAGAGGGTGCAGAGGAGGTTTACCAGGATGTTGCCTGGTATGGAGGGGAGATCCTATGAGGAGAGGCTGAGGGATTTGGGATTGTTTTCGCTGGAAAGGCGGCGGCTAAGAGGGGATCTTATTGAAACATATAAGATGATTAGAGGTTTAGATAGGGTGGATAGTGATAGCCTTTTTCCTCTGATGGAGAAATCCAGCACGAGGGGGCATGGCTTTAAATTGAGGGGGGGTAGTTATAGAACCGATGTCAGGGGTAGGTTCTTTACCCAGAGGGTGGTGAGGGATTGGAATGCCCTGCCAGCATCAGTAGTAAATGCGCCTAGTTTGGGGGCGTTTAAGAGATCCGTAGATAGGTTCATGGACGAAAAGAAATTGGTTTAGGTTGGAGGGTCACAGTTTTTTTTTTAACTGGTCGGTGCAACATCGTGGGCCGAAGGGCCTGTTCTGCGCTGTAATGTTCTATGTTCTATGTTCTATGTAACCCCCAGGATGTTAATAGTGGGGGATTCAGTGATGGTGACCCCCAGGATGTTAATAGTGGGGGGATTCAGTGATGGTAACCCCCAGGATGTTAATAGTGGGGGATTCAGTGATGGTAACCCCCAGGATGTTAATAGTGGGCGATTCAGTGATGGGAACCCCCAGGATGTTAATAGTGGGGGATTCAGTGATGGTGACCCCCAGGATGTTAATAGTGGGGGGATTCAGTGATGGTAACCCCCAGGATGTTAATAGTGGGGGATTCAGTGATGGTGACCCCCAGGATGTTAATAGTGGGGGATTCAGTGATGGTAACCCCCAGGATGTTAATAGTGGGGGGATTCAGTGATGGTAACCCCCAGGATGTTGGCAGTGGGGGATTCATTGATGGTAACCCCCAGGATGTTAATAGTGGGGGATTCAGTGATGGGAACCCCCAGGATGTTAATAGTGGGGGGATTCAGTGATGGTGACCCCCAGGATGTTAATAGTGGGGGGATTCAGTGATGGGAACCCCCAGGATGTTGGCAGTGGGGGATTCAGTGATGGTAACCCCCAGGATGTTAATAGTGGGGCATTCAGTGATGGGAACCCCCAGGATGTTAATAGTGGGGGATTCAGTGATGGTAACCCCCAGGATGTTAATAGTGGGGCATTCAGTGATGGGAACCCCCAGGATGTTAATAGTGGGGGATTCAGTGATGGTAACCCCCAGGGTGTTAATAGTGGGGGGGATTCAGTGATGGGAACCCCCAGGATGTTGACAGTGGGGGATTCAGTGATGGTGACCCCCAGGATGTTAATAGTGGGGGATTCAGTGATGGTGACCCCCAGGATGTTAATAGTGGGGGGATTCAGTGATGGTAACCCCCAGGATGTTAATAGTGGGCGATTCAGTGATGGGAACCCCCAGGATGTTAATAGTGGGGGATTCAGTGATGGTAACCCCCAGGATGTTAATAGTGGGGGATTCAGTGATGGTGACCCCCAGGATGTTAATAGTGGGGGGATTCAGTGATGGTAACCCCCAGGATGTTAATAGTGGGGGATTCAGTGATGGTAACCCCCAGGATGTTAATAGTGGGCGATTCAGTGATGGTAACCCCCAGGATGTTAATAGTGGGGGATTCAGTGATGGTGACCCCCAGGATGTTAATAGTGGGGGGATTCAGTGATGGTAACCCCCAGGATGTTAATAGTGGGGGATTCAGTGATGGTGACCCCCAGGATGTTAATAGTGGGGGGATTCAGTGATGGTAACCCCCAGGATGTTAATAGTGGGGGATTCAGTGATGGTAACCCCCAGGATGTTAATAGTGGGGATTCAGTGATGGTGACCCCCAGGATGTTGATAGTGGGGGGATTCAGTGATGGTAACCCCCAGGATGTTAATAGTGGGGGATTCAGTGATGGTAACCCCCAGGATGTTAATAGTGGGGGATTCAGTGATGGTAACCCCCAGGATGTTAATAGTGGGCGATTCAGTGATGGTGACCCCCAGGATGTTAATAGTGGGGGATTCAGTGATGGTGACCCCCCAGGGTGTTAATAGTGGGGGATTCAGTGATAGTGACCCCCAGGATGTTAATAGTGGGGGGATTCAGTGATGGTGACCCCCAGGATGTTAATAGTGGGGGGATTCAGTGATGGTAACCCCCAGGATGTTAATAGTGGGGGGATTCAGTGATGGTAACCCCCAGGATGTTAATAGTGGGGGGATTCAGTGATGGTGACCCCCCAGGATGTTAATAGTGGGGGGATTCAGTGATGGTAACCCCCAGGATGTTAATAGTGGGGGATTCAGTGATGGTAACCCCCAGGATGTTAATAGTGGGGGGATTCAGTGATGGTGACCCCCAGGATGTTAATAGTGGGGGATTCAGTGATGGTAACCCCCAGGATGTTAATAGTGGGGGGATTCAGTGATGGTAACCCCCAGGATGTTGGCAGTGGGGGATTCATTGATGGTAACCCCCAGGATGTTAATAGTGGGGGATTCAGTGATGGGAACCCCCAGGATGTTAATAGTGGGGGGATTCAGTGATGGTGACCCCCAGGATGTTAATAGTGGGGGGATTCAGTGATGGGAACCCCCAGGATGTTGGCAGTGGGGGATTCAGTGATGGTAACCCCCAGGATGTTAATAGTGGGGGATTCAGTGATGGTAACCCCCAGGATGTTAATAGTGGGGCATTCAGTGATGGGAACCCCCAGGATGTTAATAGTGGGGGATTCAGTGATGGTAACCCCCAGGGTGTTAATAGTGGGGGGGATTCAGTGATGGGAACCCCCAGGATGTTGGCAGTGGGGGATTCAGTGATGGTAACCCCCAGGATGTTAATAGTGGGCGATTCAGTGATGGGAACCCCCAGGATGTTAATAGTGGGGGATTCAGTGATGGTGACCCCCAGGATGTTGACAGTGGGGGATTCAGTGATGGTAACCCCCAGGATGTTAATAGTGGGGGGATTCAGTGATGGTAACCCCCAGGATGTTAATAGTGGGGGGATTCAGTGATGGTGACCCCCAGGATGTTAATAGTGGGGGGATTCAGTGATGGTAACCCCCAGGATGTTAATAGTGGGGGGATTCAGTGATGGTAACCCCCAGGATGTTAATAGTGGGGGATTCAGTGATGGTAACCCCCAGGATGTTAATAGTGGGGGGATTCAGTGATGGTAACCCCCAGGATGTTAATAGTGGGGGATTCAGTGATGGTTACACCATTGAATGTCAAGGGGCAGTGGTTAGAGTGTCTCTTTTTAGCGATGGCATTTGTGAGGTGTGACTATTACTTGCCACCTGTCAACCTGAGCCTGGATATTGTCCAGATCTTGTTGCATTTGAACATGGACTGATTCAGTATCTGAGGAGCCGCGATGAACCATGTCTAAGGTAGCGGGAGACAACTTTCCAATCGACAAGGTTTATCGTGGGGAAGTGGAGTTGACGCTACAACCAGCCATGATCTTACAGAATGACAGAGCAGGCTCGAGGGGCCGAATGGCCTCCTGCTGTCCCTATTCCTTATGGTCAGTCCATCGAGAATCGGAGGAAAGGTTGAAGTTGCCGCTGAGGCGATGAAGGAGACGGTGGCGGGTCAGTAACCTTTCAGGACTGAGGTGAGGAGAAATTTCTTCACCCAGAGGGCGGTGAATGTGTGGAATTCACTCCCACACAAGGTAGTTGAGGCCAAAACGTTGTGTGATTTCAGGAAGGAATTAGATTTTGCTCTTGGGGCTAAAGGGATCGAGGGATATGGGGGGGAAGGGGGGGAATCAGGATATTGAATTTGATGATCAGCCATGATCAGAATGAATGGCGGGGCAGGCTCGAGGGGCCGAATGGCCTCCTCCTGCTTCTAGTTTCTCTGTTTCTATGTAACTAGAATGTGACACAGCCCCGAATCTCATCCTCGGAAGATTCCTGAAGCTCATAGCTGCCACCACGTTACGTTTCGGCCTGTCACCCTGACGATGTCGCTGTTTTGCCAGCGGCAAGGACCCGGTAAGCCGGGGTTATGGGGCGGCTGCTGTACCCTCCGGTGGGTAGTGCCACAGGGGAGGCCAGGGGGGGGGTGCTCCAACATCTGGACAAACGGCCGTGTGGGAGGGGCAGCGTTCCTCCTGGAGTGTTCCTGAGCCAGAGGCAAGGCCGCCCCTCTGGGTTCAGTACTCCGGCCTCGGTAACCAGTAGACGGGCAGCGTCGACCACGGGTACCGTTTCCGTCAGGAACCTGTGACGGAAGCTCCCCCTCTCTCTCCCTCTCCCCCCGCAGGGCCTGTTCTTCCAACAACACCTTCTACGGGATGCGGCCCAGGCACCCTCAGAACAGCAGCGGAATCCTCTTCAACATGCAGT
>NW_027591647.1:15000-30000 GCF_964213995.1 Mustelus asterias | reverse complement strand
TACACTCCCCCTGTCACAGCACCAAGCACACACTGCAATCCCAACCCGGGGAGTGCCGCACTGTCAGAGGGTCAGTGCTGAGGGAGTGCCGCACTGTCAGAGGGTCAGTGCTGAGGGAGTGCCGCACTGTCAGAGGGTCAGTGCTGAGGGAGTGCCGCACTGTCAGAGGGTCAGTGCTGAGGGAGTGCCGCACTGTCAGAGGGTCAGTGCTGAGGGAGCGCCGCACTGTCAGAGGGTCAGTGCTGAGGGAGTGCCGCACTGTCAGAGGGTCAGTGCTGAGGGAGCGCCGCACTGTCAGAGGGTCAGTGCTGAGGGAGTGCCGCACTGTCAGAGGGTCAGTGCTGAGGGAGCGCCGCACTGTCAGAGGGTCAGTACTGAGGGAGTGCCGCACTGTCAGAGGGTCAGTGCTGAGGGAGTGCCACACTGTCAGAGGGTCAGTGCTGAGGGAGTGCCGCACTGTCAGAGGGTCAGTACTGAGGGAGTGCCGCACTGTCAGAGGGTCAGTACTGAGGGAGTGCGGCAGTGTCAGAGGGTCAGTGCTGAGGGAGTGCCACACTGTCAGAGGGTCAGTACTGAGGGAGTGCCGCACTGTCAGAGGGTCAGAACTGAGGGAGTGCCGCACTGTCAGAGGGTCAGTACTGAGGGAGTGCGGCAGTGTCAGAGGGTCAGTGCTGAGGGAGTGCCACACTGTCAGAGGGTCAGTGCTGAGGGAGTGCAGCACTGTCAGTGGGTCAGTGCTGAGGGAGCGCCGCACTGTCAGAGGGTCAGTACTGAGGGAGTGCCGCACTGTCAGAGGGTCAGTGCTGAGGGAGTGCCACACTGTCAGAGGGTCAGTGCTGAGGGAGTGCCGCACTGTCAGAGGGTCAGTACTGAGGGAGTGCCGCACTGTCAGAGGGTCAGTACTGAGGGAGTGCGGCAGTGTCAGAGGGTCAGTGCTGAGGGAGTGCCACACTGTCAGAGGGTCAGTGCTGAGGGAGTGCCGCACTGTCAGAGGGTCAGTGCTGAGGGAGTGCCGCACTGCCAGAGGGTCAGTGCTGAGGGAGTGCCGCACTGTCAGAGGGTCAGTGCTGAGAGAGTGCCGCACTGTCAGAGGGTCAGTGCTGAGGGAGTGCCGCACTGCCAGAGGGTCAGTACTGAGGGAGTGCCGCACTGTCAGAGGGTCAGTGCTGAGGGAGTGCCGCACTGTCAGAGGGTCAGTGCTGAGGGAGTGCCGCACTGTCAGAGGGTCAGTGCTGAGGGAGTGCCGCACTGTCAGAGGGTCAGTGCTGAGGGAGTGCCGCACTGTCAGAGGGTCAGTGCTGAGGGAGTGCCGCACTGTCAGAGGGTCAGCGCTGAGGGAGCGCCGCACTGTCAGAGGGTCAGTGCTGAGGGAGTGCCACACTGTCAGAGGGTCAGTGCTGAGGGAGTGCCGCACTGTCAGAGGGTCAGTCCTGAGGGAGTGCCGCACTGTCAGAGGGTCAGTGCTGAGGGAGTGCCGCACTGTCAGAGGGTCAGTGCTGAGGGAGTGCCGCACTGTCAGAGGGTCAGTGCTGAGGGAGTGCCGCACTGTCAGAGGGTCAGTGCTGAGGGAGTGTCGCACTGTCAGAGGGTCAGTACTGAGGGAGTGCCGCACTGTCAGAGGGTCAGTGCTGAGGGAGTGCCGCACTGTCAGAGGGTCAGCGCTGAGGGAGCGCCGCACTGTCAGAGGGTCAGTGCTGAGGGAGTGCCGCACTGTCAGAGGGTCAGTGCTGAGGGAGTGCCGCACTGTCAGAGGGTCAGTGCTGAGGGAGCGCCGCACTGTCAGAGGGTCAGTGCTGAGGGAGCGCCGCACTGTCAGAGGGTCAGTGCTGAGGGAGTGCCGCACTGTCAGAGGGTCTGCGCTGAGGGAGTGCCGCACTGTCAGAGGGTCAGTGCTGAGGGAGTGCCGCACTGTCAGAGGGTCAGTGCTGAGGGAGTGCCGCACTGTCAGAGGGTCAGCGCTGAGGGAGCATTGTGCTGGGTGAGCGGGGGGGGAATTACACTGTACAATGTGCCTCAGTTTGGAGCCGGGGTTGTGAGTGTCTCTGGGTTTTAACCCCAGTTAGCCGCACACCAGCCCCTGATTTCAGTGTTGATGAATTGTGATCCCCTGAATTCTGGAACTGTGACTAATCACTTTCTCCCTCTCTCTCTGATTGGTCCCAGTTTGTCTGCATCCCATACATCTGGAGGATTTATATTCTACTGATGGTGATTGGTCACTTTGTCCTTTCAGTTTTCCTGGAGGTAACTTTCAAATCTGATTCATAGATTGATCGATCGAGTCTCGGCGGAATTCTGAACCGTAACATATAAAAATCGCAGGGTACGGTCTCTCCCCTCTCTATATCCCACTGTTCCCCAGTCTGTCCCCTCTCTATATCCCACTGTTCCCCAGTCCCTCCCCTCTCTATATCCTACTGTTCCCCAGTCTCTCCCATCTCTGTATCCTACTGTTCCCCAGTCTGTCCCCTCTATATCCCACTGTTCCCCAGTCTGTCCCCTCTCTATATCCCACTGTTCCCCAGTCTGTCCCCTCTCTATATCCCACTGTTCCCCAGTCTGTCCCCTCTATATCCCACTGTTCCCCAGTCTGTCCCCTCTCTATATCCCACTGTTCCCCAGTCTTTCCCCTCTCTATATCCCACTGTTCCCCAGTCTGTCCCCTCTCTATATCCCACTGTTCCCCAGTCTGTCCCCTCTCTATATCCCACTGTTCCCCAGTCCCTCCCCTCTCTATATCCTACTGTTCCCCAGTCTCTCCCATCTCTGTATCCTACTGTTCCCCAGTCTCTCCCCTCTCTATATCCCAGTGTTCCCCAGTCTGTCCCCTCTCTATATCCCACTGTTCCCCAGTCCCTCCCCTCTCTATATCCTACTGTTCCCCAGTCTCTCCCATCTCTGTATCCTACTGTTCCCCAGTCTGTCCCCTCTATATCCCACTGTTCCCCAGTCTGTCCCCTCTCTATATCCCACTGTTCCCCAGTCTGTCCCCTCTCTATATCCTACTGTTCCCCAGTGTGTCCTCTCTCTATATCCTACTGTTCCCCAGTCTCTCCCCTCTCTATATCCCACTGTTCCCCAGTCTGTCCCCTCTCTATATCCCACTGTTCCCCAGTGTGTCCCCTCTCTATATCCCACTGTTCCCCAGTGTGTCCCCTCTCTATATCCCACTGTTACCCAGTCTGTCCCCTCTCTATATCCCACTGTTACCCAGTCTGTCCCCTCTCTATATCCCACTGTTCCCCAGTCTCTCCCCTCTCTATATCCCACTGTTCCCCAGTTTCTCCCCTCTCTATATTCCACTGTTCCCCAGTGTGTCCCCTCTCTATATCCCACTGTTCCCCAGTCTGTCCCCTCTCTATATCCCACTGTTCCCCAGTGTGTCCCCTCTCTATATCCCACTGTTCCCCAGTCCCTCCCCTCTCTATATCCCACTGTTCCCCCGTCTCTTCCCTCTCTATATCCCACTGTTCCCCAGTCTGTCCCCTCTGTATATCGCACTGTTCCCCAGTGTGTCCCCTCTCTATATCCCACTGTTCCCCAGTCTCTCCCCTCTCTATATCCCACTGTTCCCCAGTGTGTCCCCTCTCTATATCCCACTGTTCCACCGTCTCTCCTCTCTCTATATCCCACTGTTCCCCAGTCTCTCCCCTCTCTATATCCCACTGTTCCCCAGTGTGTCCCCTCTCTCTATCCCACTGTTCCCCAGTGTGTCCCCTCTCTATATCCCACTGTTCCCCAGTCTTTCCCCTCTCTATATCCCACTGTTCCCCAGTGTGTCCCCTCTCTGTATCCCACTGTTCCACCGTCTCTCCCCTCTCTACATCCCATTGTTCCCCAGTGTCTCCCCTCTCTATATCCCACTGTTCCCCAGTCTCTCCCATCTCTATATCCCACTGTTCCCCAGTCTGTCCCCTCTCTATATCCTACTGTTCCCCAGTGTGTCCTCTCTCTATATCCCACTGTTCCCCAGTCTCTCCCCTCTCTATATCCCACTGTTCCCCAGTCTCTCCCATCTCTATATCCCACTGTTCCCCAGTCTGTCCCCTCTCTATATCCTACTGTTCCCCAGTCTGTCCTCTCTCTATATCCCACTGTTCCCCAGTCTCTCCCCTCTCTATATCCCACTGTTCCCCAGTCTTTCCCCTCTCTATATCCCACTGTTCCCCAGTCTGTCCCCTCTCTATATCCCACTGTTCGCAGTCTCTCCCCTCTCTATATCCCACTGTTCCCCAGTCAGTCCCCTCTCTATATCCCACTGTTCCCAGTCTTTCCCCTCTCTATATCCCACTGTTCCCAGTCTCTCCCCTCTCTATATCCCACTGTTCCCCAGTCTGTCCCCTCTCTATATCCCACTGTTCCCCAGTCTCTCCCCTCTCTATATCCCACTGTTCCCCAGTCTTTCCCCTCTCTATATCCCACTGTTCCCCAGTCTGTCCCCTCTCTATATCCCACTGTTCCCAGTCTCTCCCCTCTCTATATCCCACTGTTCCCCAGTCAGTCCCCTCTCTATATCCCACTGTTCCCAGTCTTTCCCCTCTCTATATCCCACTGTTCCCAGTCTCTCCCCTCTCTATATCCCACTGTTCCCCAGTCTGTCCCCTCTCTATATCCCACTGTTCCCCAGTCTCTCCCCTCTCTATATCCCACTGTTCCCCAGTCTCTCCCCTCTCTATATCCCACTGTTCCCCAGTCTGTCCTCTCTCTATATCCCACTGTTCCCAGTCTTTCCCCTCTCTATATCCCCCTGTTCCCAGTGTGTCCCTCTCTCTATATCCCACTTTCCTCCAGTCTGTCCCCTCTCTCTATCCCACTGTTCCCCAGTCTCTCCCCTCTCTATATCCCACTGTTCCCCAGTGTGTCCCCTCTCTATATCCCACTGTTCCCAGTCTCTCCCCTCTCTACATCCCACTGTTCCCCAGTCTCTCCCCTCTTTATATCCCACTGTTCCCCCGTCTCTCCCCTCTCTATATCCCACTGTTCCCCCGTCTCTCCCCTCTCTATATCCCACTGTTCCCAGTCTTTCCCCTCTCTATATCCCACCCTTGAGCACAGAGGTTAGTTCGGGGAATGAAGGCAATATGATCTGCGCCTCTCACTGAATTCTCCTCTCGTTCTAGGAAATATTCACCAATAACCATCGGCTGTGGAGCTGGTTGGGCCGTATATATTGTCCATCATCCTCGCTGGTGAAACACAAGAGGCTCCACCAGGAGCTCCAGGACGACCCTAACTGGCCCCCAGTCTCTGTGACCACGTCACACAGGGGCCGTGTGCAGTAACACAGGCTCACCTCACCTACCTCCCAATAAATGGTTGTACAGAACCCTGCCGACTCGACACTCCTTTCTGCGCAGGCGGGTAAATGGCTCCTTCCAACGTCCCTGTTTGCAAGTGTTTCCCGATATAGTGTGTGTGCGTCTCCCTGTGTGTGTGCGTCTCCCTGTGTGTGTGTGTCTCCCTGTGTGTGTGTGTCTCCCTGTGTGTGTGTGTCTCCCTGTGTGTGTGTGTCTCCCTGTGTGTGTGTGTCCCTGTGTGTGTGCGTCTCCGTGTGTGTGCGTCTCCCTGTGTGTGTGTGTCTCCCTGTGTGTGTGCGTCTCCCTGTGTGTGTGCGTCTCCCTGTGTGTGTGCGTCTCCCTGTGTGTGTGCGTCTCCCTGTGTGTGTGTGCGTCTCCCTGTGTGTGTGCGTCTCCCTGTGTGTGTGCGTCTCCCTGTGTGTGTGCGTCTCCCTGTGTGTGCGTCTCCCTGTGTGTGTGCGTCTCCCTGTGTGTGTGTGTCTCCCTGTGTGTGTGCGTCTCCCTGTGTGTGTGTGTGTCTCCCTGTGTGTGTGTCTCCCTGTGTGTGTGCGTCTCCCTGTGTGTGTGCGTCTCCCTGTGTGTGTGTGCGTCTCCCTGTGTGTGTGTGCGTCTCCCTGTGTGTGTGCGTCTCCCTGTGTGTGTGTGTCTCCCTGTGTGTGTGTGTGTCTCCCTGTGTGTGTGTGTCTCCCTGTGTGTGTGTCTCCCTGTGTGTGTGTGTCTCCCTGTGTGTGTGTCTCCCTGTGTGTGTGCGTCTCCCTGTGTGTGTGTCTCCCTGTGTGTGTGCGTCTCCCTGTGTGTGTGCGTCTCCCTGTGTGTGTGTGCGTCTCCCTGTGTGTGTGTGTCTCCCTGTGTGTGTGCGTCTCCCTGTGTGTGTGTCTCCCTGTGTGTGTGCGTCTCCCTGTGTGTGTGTGCGTCTCCCTGTGTGTGTGTCTCCCTGTGTGTGTGCGTCTCCCTGTGTGTGTGTGCGTCTCCCTGTGTGTGTGTGTCTCCCTGTGTGTGTGCGTCTCCCTGTGTGTGTGCGTCTCCCTGTGTGTGTGTGCGTCTCCCTGTGTGTGTGTGTCTCCCTGTGTGTGTGCGTCTCCCTGTGTGTGTGTCTCCCTGTGTGTGTGCGTCTCCCTGTGTGTGTGCGTCTCCCTGTGTGTGTGTGCGTCTCCCTGTGTGTGTGTGTCTCCCTGTGTGTGTGCGTCTCCCTGTGTGTGCGTCTCCCTGTGTGTGTGTGTGTCTCCCTGAGTGTGTGTGTGTCTCCCTGTGTGTGTGTGTCCCTGTGTGTGTGTGTCTCCCTGTGTGTGTGCGTCTCCCTGTGTGTGCGTCTCCCTGTGTGTGTGTGTCTCCCTGTGTGTGTGCGTCTCCCTGTGTGTATGCGTCTCCCTGTGTGTGTGTGCGTCTCCCTGTGTGTGTGTGTCTCCCTGTGTGTGTGTCTCCCTGTGTGTGTGTCTCCCTGTGTGTGTGCGTCTCCCTGTGTGTGTGTGCGTCTCCCTGTGTGTGTGTGTCTCCCTGTGTGTGTGTGTCCCTGTGTGTGTGCGTCTCCCTGTGTGTGTGCGTCTCCCTGTGTGTGTGTGTGTCTCCCTGTGTGTGTGTGTGTCTCCCTGTGTGTGTGTGTCCCTGTGTTTGTGTGTCTCCCTGTGTGTGTGTGTGTCTCCCTGTGTGTGTGTGTCCCTGTGTGTGTGCGTCTCCCTGTGTGTGTGTGCGTCTCCCTGTGTGTGTGTGTCTCCCTGTGTGTGTGTGCGTCTCCCTGTGTGTGTGCGTCTCCCTGTGTGTGTGTGTGTCTCCCTGTGTGTGTGCGTCTCCCTGTGTGTGTGCGTCTCCCTGTGTGTGTGCGTCTCCCTGTGTGTGTGCGTGTCTCCCTGTGTGTGTGCGTCTCCCTGTGTGTGTGCGTCTCCCTGTGTGTGTGTCTCCCTGTGTGTGTGCGTCTCCCTGTGTGTGTGTGTCTCCCTGTGTGTGTGTGCGTCTCCCTGTGTGTGTGTCTCCCTGTGTGTGTGCGTCTCCCTGTGTGTGTGCGTCTCCCTGTGTGTGTGCGTCTCCCTGTGTGTGTGTGTCTCCCTGTGTGTGTGCGTCTCCCTGTGTGTGTGCGTCTCCCTGTGTGTGTGCGTCTCCCTGTGTGTGTGCGTCTCCCTGTGTGTGTGCGTCTCCCTGTGTGTGTGCGTCTCCCTGTGTGTGTGTGCGTCTCCCTGTGTGTGTGCGTCTCCCTGTGTGTGTGTGTCTCCCTGTGTGTGTGCGTCTCCCTGTGTGTGTGTGCGTCTCCCTGTGTGTGTAGATACCATCTCTCGCTGTTCCAAGTGTACGCAGCCTCCTGTACACCTTGCTCTATTCTCCACCCAAGCTCCTCATCCCCAGTCCGACACCCTCTGCCCCCCTCTCTCATCGAAGTGGTGCTAGTTTGGAAATGTTGATGTACAAAGGGACCTGGGTGTCCCATGTAGACCAGACTCTGAAAGCGAGCGGGCAGGTGCAGCAAGCAGTTAGAATAGAACAGGATAGGATCCCTGCAGTGCAGAAAGAGGCCATTTGGCCCATCAACTCTGCCCAACTCAACATCTCACCCAGGCCCAATCCCCACCCTTTCCCTTAACCCCATGTATTTACCCCATTAATCCACCGAACCTACACATCTTTGGACACTAAGGGGCAATTTACCATGGCCAATCCACCTAACCTGCACACCTTTGGACACTAAGCGGCAATTTAGCATGGCCAATCCACCGAACCTGCACATCTTTGGACACTAAGGGGCAATTTAGCATGGCCAATCCACCTAACCTGCACATCTTTGGACACTAAGGGGCAATTTAGCATGGCCAATCCACCTAACCTGCACACCTTTGGACACTAAGCGGCAATTTAGCATGGCCAATCCACCTAACCTGCACATCTTTGGACACTAAGGGGCAATTTAGCATGGCCAATCCACTTAACCTGCACATCTTTGGACACTAAGGGGCAATTTAGCATGGCCAATCCACCGAACCTGCACATCTTTGGACACTAAGGGGCAATTTAGCATGGCCAATCCACCTAACCTGCACATCTTTGGACACTAAGGGGCAATTTAGCATGGCCAATCCACCTAACCTACACATCTTTGGACACTAAGGGGCAATTTAGCATGGCCAATCCATCTAACCTACACATCTTTGGACACTAAGGGGCAATTTAGCATGGCCAATCCACCTAACCTACACATCTTTGGACACGAAGGGGCAATATAGCATGGCCAATCCATCTAACCCGCACATCTTTGGACAATAAGGGGCAATTTAGCATGGCCAATCCACCTAACCTACACATCTTTGGACATTAAGGGGCAATTTAGCATGGCCAATCCACCTAACCCGCACATCTTTGGACACTAAGGGGCAATTTAGCACAGCCAATCCCCCTAATCTGCACATCTTTGTACTGTGGGAGGAAACCAGAGGACCCGGAGGAAACCCACGCAGACACGGGGAGAATGTGCAAATTCCACGCAGACAGTGACCCGAGGCCGGAATCGAACCCGGGTCCCTGAAATGCTATGCCGGCCTCCAATGCAAGAGGATTTGAGTACAGGAGCAAGGATGTGTTTACCTCAGCTGTACAGGGCCTTGGTGAGACCACACCTGGAGTATTGTGTACAGTTTTGGTCTCCTTACCTAAGAAAGGATAGACTCGCCATCGAGGGAGTGCAGTGAAGGTTCACCAGACTGATTCCTGGGACGGCAGGTCTGTGATATGAGAAGAGACTGGGCCGACCGGGCCTGTATTCACTGGAATTTCACAGAATGAATTGAAATATATAGAATTCTGACGGGGCTGGATGGACTGGATGCAAGAATATTGTTTCCCCTGGCTTGTGGGAAGGTTCTGGAACGAGGCGGTCACAGCCTCAGGACAATGGGGAGGCCATTTTGGACTGAGATGAGGAGAAGACGTTTCACTCAGAGGCTGGTGAACCTGTGGAATTCCCTGTGACAGGAGGCTGTGCAGAGGACGTTGCTGAGTTTTTCCTTTAAGAAGGAAATAGATTCCTCGACTCTCAAGGAGTCGGGAGAATGGGGAGAGTGCTGGGGAGTGTGAGATTCAGATACAGCAGCCGTGATCATACTGAATGGTGGAGCAGGCTCGAGGGGCCGATTGGCCTACTCTTGGTCCTGTTATCTCTGCAAATCCTGACACTCTCCCCACTCCCCGTGGGAGCGAGTCCCACATTCTCCCCCACTCCCCGTGGGAGCGAGTCCCACATTCTCCCCCACTCCCCGTGGGAGCGAGTCCCACATTCTCCCCCACTCCCCGTGGGAGCGAGTCCCACATTCTCCCCCACTCCCCGTGGGAGCGAGTCCCACATTCTCCCCCACGCCCCGTGGGAGCGAGTCCCACATTCTCCCCACTCCCCGTGGGAGTGAGTCCCACATTCTCCCCCACTCCCCGTGGGAGCGAGTCCCACATTCTCCCCCACTCCCCATGGGAGTGAGTCCCACATTCTCCCCCACTCCCCGTGGGAGCGAGTCCCACATTCTCCCCCACTCCCTATGGGAGTGAGTCCCACATTCTCCCCACTCCCCCGTGGGAGCGAGTCCCACATTCTCCCACACTCCCCCTGTGGGAGTGAGCCCCACATTCTCCCCACTCCCCGTGGGAGCGAGTCCCACATTCTCCCCACTCCCCGTGGGAGCGAGTCCCACATTCTCCCCACTCCCTGTGGGAGGGAGCCCACATTCTCCCCACTCCCTGTGGGAGGGAGCCCACATTCTCCCCACTCCCTGTGGGAGGGAGCCCACATTCTCCCCCACTCCCCCGTGGGAGGGAGCCCACATTCTCCCCACTCCCCGTGGGAGGGAGCCCACATTCTCCCCACTCCCCGTGGGAGCAAGTCCCACATTCACCCCACTCCCCGTTGGAGCGAGTCCCACATTCTCCCCACTCCCCGTGGGAGCGAGTCCCACATTCTCCCCCACTCCCTGTGGGAGGGAGCCCACATTCTCCCCACTCCCCGTGGGAGCAAGTCCCACATTCTCCCCCACTCCCTGTGGGAGGGAGCCCACATTCTCCCCCACTCCCCGTGGGAGCGAGTCCCACATTCTCCCCCACTCCCTGTGGGAGCGAGTCCCACATTCTCCCCACTCCCCGTAGGAGCGAGTCCCACATTCTCCCCCACTCCCCGTGGGAGCGAGTCCCACATTCTCCCCACTCCCCCGTGGGAGCGAGTCCCACATTCTCCCCCGTGGGAGCAAGTCCCACATTCTCCCCCACTCCCTGTGGGAGGGAGCCCACATTCTCCCCCACTCCCCATGGGAGCGAGTCCCACATTCTCCCCCACTCCCTGTGGGAGCGAGTCCCACATTCTGCCCACTCCCCGTAGGAGCGAGTCCCACATTCTCCCCCACTCCCCGTGGGAGCAAGTCCCACATTCTCCCCCACTCCCTGTGGGAGCGAGTCCCACATTCTCCCCACTCCCCCGTGGGAGCGAGTCCCACATTCTCCCCACTCCCCGTAGGAGCGAGTCCCACATTCTCCCCCACTCCCCGTGGGAGCGAGTCCCACATTCTCCCCACTCCCCGTGGGAGCAAGTCCCACATTCTCCCCCACTCCCTGTGGGAGCGAGTCCCACATTCTCCCCACTCCCCCGTGGGAGCGAGTCCCACATTCTCCCCCACTCCCTGTTGGAGCGAGTCCCACATTCTCCCCACTCCCCGTGGGAGCGAGTCCCACATTCTCCCCACTCCCTGTGGGAGGGAGCCCACATTCTCCCCCACTCCCTGTGGGAGCGAGTCCCACATTCTCCCCCACTCCCTGTGGGAGCGAGTCCCACATTCTCCCCCACTCCCTGTTGGAGCGAGCCCCACATTCTCCCCACTCCCCATGGGAGCGAGTCCCACATTCTCCCCCACTCCCTGTGGGAGCGAGTCCCACATTCTCCCCCACTCCCTGTGGGAGGGAGCCCACATTCTCCTCGATCCGTGGTAAAGAATTTTCTCCAGAATTTCTGGTTGGATTTCTTGGCGATTAATAACGAGGGACTCCGGTTCTGGGACCCCCCACAAGAGGAAACATTCTCTCTGAATTCACCCAGAGTTTGAAAGTTCTTTATTAGGTCACCCCTCAGCCTTCATCCTTTCAAGAGAAAAGTGATCCTTGTGTATTTATTTTATGATGTACCCAATAATGGTACGATCCACGTCTCCACACCCTATCCAGCGTCTCAATGTTCTTGTTATAAGACGGTGACCAGAGTTGTAAGTTTTAAAGTTTATTTATTAGTGTCACAAGTAAGGCTTACATTAACACAGCAATGAAGTTACTGTGAAAATCCCCCAGTCGCCACACTCCGGCGCCTGTTTGGGGTAACACTAAGGGAGAATTTAGCACCTAAACTGCACATCTTTCAGACTGTGGGAGGAAACCGGAGCACCCGGAGGAAACCCACGCAGACACGGGGAGAATGTGCAGACTCCGCACAGACAGTGACCCAAGCCGGGAATCGAACCCGGGTCCCTGGCGCTGTGAGGCCGCAGTGCTAACCCGCTGTGTCACCGTGCGGGGAATCGAACCCGGGTCCCTGGCGCTGTGAGGCCGCAGTGCTAACCCGCTGTGTCACCGTGCGGGGAATCGAACCCGGGTCCCTGGCGCTGCGAGGCCGCAGTGCTAACCCGCTGTGTCACCATGCGGGGAATCGAACCCGGGTCCCTGGCGCTGTGAGGCCGCAGTGCTAACCCGCTGTGTCACCGTGCGGGGAATCGAACCCGGGTCCCTGGCGCTGTGAGGCCGCAGTGCTAACCCGCTGTGTCACCGTGCGGGGAATCGAACCCGGGTCCCTGGCGCTGTGAGGCGGCAGTGCTAACCCGCTGTGTCACCGTGCGGGGAATCGAACCCGGGTCCCTGGCGCTGCGAGGCGGCAGTGCTAACCCGCTGTGTCACCGTGCTGCCCGCTGTGCACTGATTTCTGAATTGGGACGTTCTCAGGGGTAGAGGCCATTCCAAAGGAAGGTGATTACGAGGCAGTTTCTGAAATGAAGCAGTTTATTGCAAATCAGTTTAAATCTCAGCAGCTCTTGCAATAAGGAGCAATGTCTCGATATATTGAGTAACACAAGCACTGTCAACCGGGCAAGGAGGGGGTGGGAGCATCACAGTCACATCGCCATTTCCACGCCATTGCTCCAACTACACCTAACAGGTGGCACAGTGACTTCCAGAGCCTGTCTGTGCAACCTGGTACCACAAAGTGGACCTGTCCTGGGAGTGTTTGATGGGGACAGTGTAGAGGGAGCTTTACTCTGTATCTAACCCCGTGCTGTACCTGTCCTGGGAGTGTTTGATGGGGGCAGTGTAGAGGGAGCTTTACTCTGTATCTAACCCCGTGCTGTACCTGTCCTGGGAGTGTTTGATGGGGACAGTGTAGAGGGAGCTTTACTCTGTATCTAACCCCGTGCTGTGCCTGTCCTGGGAGTGTTTGATGGGGGACAGTGGAGCGGGAGCTTTACTCTGTATCTAACCCCGTGCTGTACCTGTCCTGGGAGTGTTTGATGGGGGACAGTGTAGGGGGAGCTTTACTCTGTATCTAACCCCGTGCTGTACCTGTCCTGGGAGTGTTTGATGGGGACAGTGTAGAGGGAGCTTTACTCTGTATCTAACCCCATGCTGTACCTGTCCTGGGAGTGTTTGATGGGGGACAGTGGAGCGGGAGCTTTATTCTGTATCTAACCCCGTGCTGTGCCCGTCCTGGGCGTGTTTGATGGGGGACAGTGTAGAGGGAGCTTTACTCTGTATCTAACCCCGTGCTGTGCCTGTCCTGGGAGTGTTTGATGGGGGACAGTGGAGCGGGAGCTTTACTCTGTATCTAACCCCGTGCTGTACCTGTCCTGGGAGTGTTTGATGGGGACAGTGGAGCGGGAGCTTTACTCTGTATCTAACCCCGTGCTGTGCCCGTCCTGGGCGTGTTTGATGGGGGACAGTGTAGAGGGAGCTTTACTCTGTATCTAACCCCGTGCTGTACCTGTCCTGGGAGTGTTTGATGGGGACAGTGTAGAGGGAGCTTTACTCTGTATCTAACCCCGGGCTGTACCTGTCCTGGGAGTGTTTGATGGGGACAGTGTAGAGGGAGCTTTACTCTGTATCTAACCCCGTGCTGTACCTGTCCTGGGTGTGTTTGATGGGGACAGTGTAGAGGGAGCTTTACTCTGTATCTAACCCCGGGCTGTACCTGTCCTGGGAGTGTTTGATGGGGGACAGTGTAGAGGGAGCTTTACTCTGTATCTAACCCCGTGCTGTACCTGTCCTGGGAGTGTTTGATGGGGACAGTGTAGAGGGAGCTTTACTCTGTATCTAACCCTGTGCTGTACCTGTCCTGGGAGTGTTTGATGGGGGACAGTGTAGAGGGAGCTTTACTCTGTATCTAACCCTGTGCTGTACCTGTCCTGGGAGTGTTTGATGGGGGACAGTGTAGAGGGAGCTTTACTCTGTATCTAACCCTGTGCTGTACCTGTCCTGGGAGTGTTTGATGGGGACAGTGTAGAGGGAGCTTTACTCTGTATCTAACCCCGTGCTGTACCTGTCCTGGGAGTGTTTGATGGGGACAGTGTAGAGGGAGCTTTACTCTGTATCTAACCCCGTGCTGTACCTGTCCTGGGAGTGTTTGATGGGGGACGGTGTAGAGGGAGCTTTACTCTGTATCTAACCCCGTGCTGTACCTGTCCTGGGAGTGTTTGATTGGGGACAGTGTAGAGGGTGCTTTACTCTGTATCTAACCCCGTGCTGTACCTGTCCTGGGAGTGTTTGATGGGGACAGTGTAGAGGGAGCTTTACTCTGTATCTAACCCCGTGCTGTACGTGTCCTGGGAGTGTTTGATGGGGACAGTGTAGAGGGAGCTTTACTCTGTATCTAACCCCGTGCTGTACCTGTCCTGGGAGTGTTGTGGGGTTGTGTGGGTGGGGGGTGTGGGTGGGGTTGTGTGCGGGGGGGGGGTGTGGGTGGGGTTGTGAGGGTGCGGTTGTGAGGGTGGGGTTGTGAGGGTGGGGTTGTGAGGGTGGGGTTGTGAGGGTGGGGGGGTGTGGGTGGGGTTGTGAGGCTGGGGTTGTGTGGCTCTGGGGGTGTGGGTGGGATTGTGTGGGTGGGGGGGTGAGGGTGGGGGGGTGGGTGGGGTTGTGTGGGTGGGGGTGTGTGGGGGGGAGTGTGGGTGGGTTGTGTGGGTCAGGGGTGTGGGTGGAGTTGTGTGGGTCGGGGGTGTGGGTGGGTGGGTGGGGTTGGGGTTGTGTGTTTGGGGTTGTGTGGCTGGGGTTGTGTGGCTGGGGGGTGTGGGTGGGGTTGTGTGGGGGGTTGTGTGGGTGGGGTTGTGTGGGTGGGGTTGTGTGGGTGGGGTTGTGTGGGTGGGGGTGTGTGGGTGGGGGGGGTGTGGGTGGGTGTGTGGGTGTGTGTGGGTGGGGTTGTGTGGGTGGGGGTGTGTGGGTGGGGGTGTGTGGGTGGGGGTGTGTGGGTGGAGGTGTGGGTGGGGTTGTGTGGCTGGGGTTGTGTGGGTGGGGTTGTGTGGGGGGGGGAGCGTGGGGGCTGGGGGTTTGTGGGTGGGGGTGTGTGCGTGGAGGTGTGTGGGTGGGTGGGGTTGTGTGGGTGGGGAGCGTGGGGGTGGGGGTGTGTGGGTGGGGGTGTGGGTGGGGAGGTGTGTGGGTGGGGGTGTGGCTGGGGGGTGTGGGTGGGGTTGTGTGGGTGGGGGTGTGGGGGGGGTGTGAGTGGGGT
>NW_027591647.1:0-10000 GCF_964213995.1 Mustelus asterias | reverse complement strand
CTGACACATACGCACACTGACACACACACACACACTGACACACACACACACACACTGACACACACACACACACACACACTGACACACACACACTGACACACACACACTCACACACAGACACACTCTCACACACACACTGACACACACACACACACACTCACACACACACACTGACACACGCACACACACACTGACACACACACACACACACACTGACACACACACACACACACTGACACACACACACACACACTGACACACACACACACACACTGACACACACACACACACTGACACACACACACACACACTGACACACACACACACACTGACACACACACTGACACACACACACTGACACACACACACACTGACACACACACAGATCCCGGGGATATTTGTAGCTCAGATTCTCTCCACAACGCTTCAGTTTCAGGGAGGAACGTTCCCCCTGGGACAGTCTCACACTGAGCTGCTGCATTGTGGTCAGACAGTGACAATGTACAAACACACGGGCGTCCTGCACGTGCTCTCCCTGGACAGTGGAGTCATCTCGCTACCCACCACAGGCCCTCGTATCCACGTGGAAACAGGAGTAGGCCATTCAGCCCTTCATCCATTCAATATGGCCGCTGCTCTGACTATCCTGCCAGTTCCCCCCTGACCTTCGACCTCCTTCTCAATCAGAGATCTCTGCAAGTCGGCCTTGGATATATTGAGTATCGCGCGGCCCCCCCCACTGCGGCTCTGGGGAAGATAATTCCACAGCCTAATGATTCTCTTTATCTGCAGCTTATTCCCAGATTCCTCCACACAGGGGAAAACATCCTCGCTGCATCCACTCTGTGCGGATCCCTCACAACCTAAGATTTAACAAAGAACAAAGAAAATTACAGCACAGAAACAGGCCCTTCGGCCCCTCCAAGCCTGCACCGACCATGCTGCCCGACTGAACTAAAACCCCCTACCCTTCCGGGGACCATATCCCTCTATTCCCATCCTATTCATGTATTTGTCCAGATGCCCCTTAAAACTCACTACCGTATCCGCTTCCACTCCCTCCCCCGGCAGCGAGTTCCAGGCACCCACCACCCTCTGTGTAAAATATCTGCCTCGTACATCTCCTTTAAACCTTGTCCCTCGCACCTTAAACCTGTGCCCCCTAGTAATTGACTCTTCCACCCTGGGAAAAAACTTCTGACTATCCACTCTGTCCATGCCCCTCATAATCTTGTAGACTTCTATCAGGTCGCCTCCTCAACCTCTGTCATTCCAGTGAGAACAAACCAAGTTTCTCCAACCTCTCCTCATAGCTAATGCCCTCCATACCAGGCAACATCCTGGTAAATCTTTTCTGTATCCTCTCCAAATCCTCCACATCCTTCTGGTAGTGTGGCGACCAGAATTGAACTCTATATTCCAAGTGCGGCCGAACTAAGGTTCTATAAAGCTGCAACATGACTTGCCAATTTTTAAACTCAATGCCCCGGCCGATGAAGGCAAGCATGCCGTATGCCTTCTTGACTACCTTCTCCACCTGCGTTGCCACTTTCAGTGACCTGTGTACCTGTACACCCAGATCCCTCTGCCTATCAATACTCTTAAGGGTTCTGCCATTTACTGTATATTTCCTATCTGTATTAGACCTTCGAAAATGCATTACCTCACATTTATCCGGATTAAACTCCATCTGCCATCTCTCCGCCCAAGTTTCCAACTGATCTATATCCTGCTGTATCCTCTGATGGTCCTCATCGCTATCCGCAAATCCACCAACCTTTGTGTCGCCCACAAACTTACTAATCAAATCAGTTACATTTTCCTCCAAATCATTTATATATATTACAAACAGCAAAGGTCCCAGCACTGATCCCTGAGGAACACCACTTGTCACAGCCCTCCATTCAGAAACGCACCCTTCCACTGCTACCCTCTGTCTTCTTTGACCGAGCCAGTTTTGTATCCACCTTGCCAGCTCACTTCTGATCCCATGCGACATCACCTTCTGCACCAGTCTGCCATGAGGGACCTTGTCAAAGGCCTTACTGAAGTCCATGTAGACAACATCCACTGCCCTACCCTCATCAATCATCTTCGTCACTTCCTCGAAAAACTCAATCAAGTTAGTGAGACACAACCTCCTCTTCACAAAACCATGTTGCCTCTCACTAATACGTCCACTTATTTCCAAGTGGGAATAAATCCTGTCTCAAAGAATCCTCTCCAATAATTTCCCTACCACTGATGTAAGGCTCACCGGCCTGTAGTTACCTGGATTATTCTTGCTACCCTTCTTAAACAAAGGAACAACATTGGCTCTCCTCCAATCCTCTGGGACCTCCCCTGTAAGAGTTTTAACAACACCAGGTTAAAGTCCAACAGGTTTATTTGGTAGCAAATAAACCTGTCAGAAGTTGCAGCGAGACATAGATAGAATGCAAGACTGGGCGGAGAAGTGGCAGATGGACTTCAACCCGGATAAGTGTGTAGTGATCCATTTTGGCAGATCCAATGGGATGAAGCAGCAGTATAATATGAAGGGTACCATTCTTAGCAGTGTAGAGGATCAGAAGGACCTTGGGGTCCGGGTCCATAGGACTCTTAAATCGGCCTCGCAGGTGGAGGATGCGGTCAAGAAGGCGTACGGCGTACTAGCCTTCATTAATCGAGGGATTGAGTTTAGGAGTCGGGAGATAATGCTGCAGCTTTATAGGACCCTGGTTAGACCCCACTTGGAGTACTGCGCGCAGTTCTGGTCACCTCATTACAGGAAAGATGTTGAAGCCATTGAAAGGGTGCAGAGGAGATTTACAAGGATGTTGCCTGGATTGGGGGGCATGCCTTATGAGGATAGGTTGAGGGAGCTTGGTCTCTTCTCCCTGGAGAGACGAAGGATGAGAGGTGACCTGATAGAGGTTTACAAGATGTTGAGAGGTCTGGATAGGGTAGACTCTCAGAGGCTATTTCCAAGGGCTGAAATGGTTGCTACGAGAGGACACAGGTTTAAGGTGCTGGGGGGTAGGTACAGAGGAGATGTCAGGGGTAAGTTTTTCACTCAGAGGGTGGTGGGTGAGTGGAATCGGCTGACGTCGGTGGTGGTGGAGGCAAACTCGTTGGGGTCTTTTAAGAGACTTCTGGATGAGTACATGGGATTTAATGGGATTGAGGGCTATAGATAGGCCTAGAGGTAGGGATATGATCAGCGCAACTTGTGGGCCGAAGGGCCTGTTTGTGCTGTGGCTTTCTATGTTCTATGTTCTATGTTCTAAATACCATAAGCTTTAGGAGCACAGCTCCTTCGTCAGATGGAGTCAGATTTCCACTCCATCTGACGAAGGAGCAGTGCTCCGAAAACTTATGGTATTTGCTACCAAATAAACCTGTTGGACTTTAACCTGGTGTTGTTAAAACTCTTACTGTGTTTACCCCAGTCCAACGCCGGCATCTCCACATCATGACCTCCCCTGTAGCCAGAGTATTGTTTCTTGCGTGCTATACAGACAAAGCATACCGTTCATAAAGTCCATAGGGGAGAAGGAAAAGGATTTGATTTGATTTGACTTCGTATTGTTACAAGTATTAGTATACAGTGAAAAGTATTGTTTCTTGCGCACAATACAGTCAAAGCATACCGTTCATAGAGAAGGAAAGGAGAGAGTGCAGAATGTAGTGTTACAGTCATAGCTAGGGTGTAGAGAAAGATTAACTTTTTTCAATGATTACCTCTCATTGTCTGAGACTCCAGTGAATTCAGGTTGAGTGACTCAGTATTTTGCCCCCTTGTTGCTGCTTTCCCCTCCTGGGCACGCGGACCCTCTCAACCCCAGAGACACAGAAGCCTCGAGTCTCACCTCCCAGTGTTCGCTCTGTCATCTTGTAGACCTCATTATTAACGTCACCTTTTGAGAAGTGCAGCTTCTGGCAATTCCCCCCACCCCCCTCCTCCCAATTCTCACCACCCAACTGCGACTCAGTCATCACCGGTCCACTGACACAGGGAGAAGGGAGTGTGCAGAGGGACCTGGGTGTCCTTGTGCACCAGTCGCTGAAGGTAAGCATGCAGGTACAGCAGGCGGTAAAGAAGGCAAATGGTATGTTGGCCTTCATTGCGAGAGGTTTCGAGTACAGGAGCAGGGATGTGTTGTTGCAATTATGATGTGGAGATGCCGGCGTTGGACTGGGGTGAACACAGTAAGAGTTTTAACAACATCAGGTTAAAGTCCAACAGGTTTATTTGGTATCAAATACCATTAGCTTTCGGAGCTCTGCTATGTCACACTATCATGTAACACTAGTCATGTCACACTATCGGTAACCCCCACAGCTTGCCTGGACCTGCAGAATATCACTGGCTGTCCTGTCTGGAGCCAACACACATCTACATAGAACAGTACAGCACAGAACAGGCCCTTCAGCCCACGATGTTGTGCCGAGCTTTGTCTGAAACCAAGATCAAGCTATCCCACTCCCTATCATCCTGGTGTGCTCCATGTGCCTATCCAATAACCGCTTAAATGTTCCTAAAGTGTCTGACTCCACTATCACTGCAGGCAGTCCATTCCACACCCCAACCACTCTCTGCGTAAAGAACCTACCTCTGATATCCTTCCTGTATCTCCCACCACGAACCCTATAGTTATGCCCCCTTGTAATAGCTCCATCCACCCGAGGAAATAGTCTTTGAACGTTCACTCTATCTATCCCCTTCATCATTTTATAAACCTCTATCAAGTCTCCCCTCAGCCTCCTCCGCTCCAGAGAGAAAAGCCCAAATTCCCTCAACCTTTCCTCATAAGACCTACCCTCCAAACCAGGCAGCATCCTGGTAAATCTCCTCTGCACTCTTTCCAGTGTCTCCACATCCTTCTTATAGTGAGGTGACCAGAACTGCACACAATATTCCAAATGTGGTCTCACCAAGGTCCTGTACAGTTGCAGCATAACCCCACGGCTCTTAAACTCAAACCCCCTGTTAATGAACGCCAACACACTATAGGCCTTCTTCACGGCTCTATCCACTTGAGTGGCAACCTTCAGAGATCTATGGATATGGACCCCAAGATCTCTCTGTTCCTCCACATTCTTCAGAACCCTACCTTTGACCCTGTAATCCACATTTAAATTAGTCCGACCAAAATGAATCACCTCACATTTATCAGGGTTAAACTCCATTTGCCATTTTTCAGCCCAGCTTTGCATCCTATCTATGTCTCTTTGCAGCCTACAACAGCCCTCCACCTCGTCCACTACTCCACCAATCTTGGTGTCATCAGCAAATTTACTGATCCACCCTTCAGCCCCCTCCTCCAAGTCATTTATAAAAATGACAAATAGCAGAGGACCAAGCACTGATCCCTGTGGCACTCCGCTGGTAACCGGTTTCCAGTCCGAAAATTTTCCATCCACCACCACCCTCTGTCATCTGTTTAACCTGTGCCTAATGCTCCCCCCACTCACATTGTCTGTATCTTTAAGACTTGATTAGTTGTAAAGATTCGCATTCTAATCAGTATTCTGTAACTTGATTTTGTGTCTCTGTGCCCTGTTTGAGAGCAGATTTCCACTCCATGTGACGAAGGAGCAGCGCTCCGAAAGCTAATGGCATTTGCTACCAAATAAACCTGTTGGACTTTAACCTGGTGTTGTTAAAACCCTTACGTTGTTGCAATTATACAGGGCCTTGGTGAGGCCACACCGAGAGTATTGTGTGCAGTTTTGGTCTCCTTTTCTGAGGAAGGATGTTCTTGCTCTGGAGGGAGTGCAGCGAAGGTTTACCAGGCTGATTCCGGGGATGGCGGGACTGATGTATGAGGAGAGATTGACCAGGTTAGGATTGTTTTCGCTGGAATTCAGACGGATGAGGGGGGGGATCTCATAGAGACTTATAAAATTCTAACAGGACTAGACAGGGTAGATGCAGGGAGGGTGTTCCCGATGGTGGGGGGAGTCCAGAACCAGGGGTCACAGTCTGAGGATTCGGGGGAGACCATTTAGGACGGAGGTGAGGAGACATTTCTTCACCTGGTGAGCCTGTGGAATTCATTCCCACGGGAAGTAGTTGATGCCAAAACATTGAATGTATTCAAGAGGCGGCTGGATATAGCACTTGGGGGCGAATGGGGTCAATGGTTATGGGGGGAAAGCAGGATTAGGCTATTGAGTTGGATGATCAGCCATGATGGTGATGAATGGCGGAGCAGGCTCGAAGGGCCGAATGGCCTCCTCCTGCTCCTATCCTCTATGTTTCTATGTATCTGTACAGCTCAGAACCCTTCTGCCCCTCCCGTCCTCTATCCCCATACATTTACTAGGTGAGAAACAGTGAGAGGGATACTCACTCCAACAGTCACAGAATGTCTCCCCGGTGCTCAACACCGCTTCATCCGAAGGTGCCCAAAGACACTCTGCAACAGAGAAAACATCAAACATCCCAATCAGATACGGTAAAAGGGGGAGCCAATGGCCCAGTGGTATTATCGCCAGACTATTAATCCAGAAACTCAGCTAATGTTCTGGGGGACCCGGGTTCGAATCCCACCCACGGCAGACGGTGGAATTTGAATTCAATAAAAAATATCTGGAATTAAGAATCTACTGATGACCCATTGTCGGAAAAACCCATCTGGTTCCCTTTAGGGAAGGAAATCTGCCGTCCTTACCTCGGTCTGGCCTACATGTGACTCCAGAGCCACAGCCAATGGGGGTGACTCTCAACTGCCCTCCAAGGGCAACGAGGGATGGGCAATAAATGCTGGACCCAGCCAGCGATGCCCATGAGTGAGAGACACAGAGAGGGAGTGAGGCAGGGAGAGAGTGAGAGACACAGAGAGGGAGTGAGGCAGGGGGAGAGAGAGTGAGTGAGAGGCACAGAGAGGGAGTGAGGCAGGGGGAGAGAGAGTGAGAGGCACAGAGAGGGAGTGAGGCAGGGGGAGAGAGAGTGAGAGGCACAGAGAGGGAGTGAGGCAGGGGGAGAGAGAGTGAGAGGCACAGAGAGGGAGTGAGGCAGGGGGAGAGAGAGTGAGTGAGAGGCACAGAGAGGGAGTGAGGCAGGGAGAGAGAGTGAGAGGCACAGAGAAGGAGTGAGGCAGGGAGAGAGAGAGTGAGAGGCACAGAGAGGGAGTGAGGCAGGGGGAGAGAGAGTGAGAGGCACAGAGAGGGAGTGAGGCAGGGGGAGAGGGAGTGAGGCAGGGAGAGAGAGAGTGAGGCACAGAGAGGGAGTGAGGCAGGGAGAGAGAGAGTGAGAGGCACAGAGAGGGAGTGAGGCAGGGGGAGAGAGAGTGAGTGAGAGGCACAGAGAGGGAGTGAGGCAGGGAGAGAGAGTGAGAGGCACAGAGAAGGAGTGAGGCAGGGAGAGAGAGAGTGAGAGGCACAGAGAGGGAGTGAGGCGGGGGAGAGAGAGAGTGAGAGGCACAGAGAGGGAGTGAGGCAGGGAGAGAGAGAGAGAGTGAGAGGCACAGAGAGGGAGTGAGGCAGGGGGAGAGAGAGAGTGAGAGAGATGGAGAGGGAGTGAGGCAGGGGGAGAGTGAGGGAGTGAGGCAGGGAGAGAGAGAGAGAGTGAGAGGCACAGAGAGGGAGTGAGGCAGGGAGAGAGAGAGAGAGTGAGAGGCACAGAGAAGGAGTGAGGCAGGGAGAGAGAGAGAGTGAGAGAGATGGAGAGGGAGAAACAGAGGGAAAGAACAAGAGGGAGGAAAAGAGTGGAAGACAAAGAATGAGACAGAGGGGGTCAGCACGGTGGCCCAGTGGTCAGCGCTGCTGCCTCACAGCTCCAGGGTCCCGGGTTCGATTCCCGGCTCGGGTCACTGTCTGTGTGGAGTCTGCATGTCCTCCCCGTGTCTGCGTGGGTTTCCTCCGGGTGCTCCGGTTTCCTCCCACAGTCTGAAAGACGTGCTGGTTCGGGTGCATTGACCCGAACAGGCGCCGGAGTGTGGCGACTAGGGGAATTTCACAGTAACTTCATTGCAGTGTTAATGTAAGCCTTACCTGTGACTAATAAATAAACTTTAAAAAAGAGAGGCAGACAGAGTGTACAGCACAGAGTGAGACAGATAGGGTGAGAGGCGGAGAGAGAGAGGAGTAGTGTGTGTGTGAAGAACAGAGAGACAGAGAGTGAGAGAGTGAGAGTGTGAGAGGCACAGAAAGAGAGAGAATTGAGAGAGACACAGAGAGAGAGAGAGTGCGTGAGAGGGAGAGAGAGAATGTGAGAGGCACAGAGAGAGAGAATGTGAGAGGCACAGAAAGAGGGAGAGACAATGTGACAGGCACAGAAAGAGAGAGAGAGAATGTGAGAGGCAGAAAGAGAGAGAGAGAATGTGAGAGGCAGAGAGAGAGAGAGAGAATGTGAGAGGCAGAGAGAGGGAGAGAGAATGTGAGAGGCACAGAAAGAGAGAGAGAGAATGTGAGAGGCAGAAAGAGAGAGAGAGAATGTGAGAGGCAGGGGGAGGGGGGAGGGGGGAGGGGGGAGGGGGGGAGGGGGGGAGGGGGCTGGAGGGGGAAAGGGAGGGGGCTGGAGGGGGCTGGAGGGGGAAAGGGAGGGGGCTGGAGGGGGCTGGAGGGGGAAAGGGAGGGGGCTGGAGGGGGCTGGAGGGGGAAAGGGAGGGGGCTGGAGGGGGAAAGGGAGGGGGCTGGAGGGGGAAAGGGAGGGGGCTGGAGGGGGAAAGGGAGGGGGCTGGAGGGGGATAGGGAGGGGGCTGGAGGGGGATAGGGAGGGGGCTGGAGGGGGATAGGGAGGGGGCTGGAGGGGGAAAGGGAGGGGGCTGGAGGGGGAAAGGGAGGGGGCTGGAGGGGGAAAGGGAGGGGGCTGGAGGGGGAAAGGGAGGGAGCAGGAGGGGGGATAGGGAGGGAACAGGAGGGGGGATAGGGAGGGAACAGGAGGGGGGATCTGGAGGGGGAAAGGGAGGGGGCTGGAGGGGGCTGGAGGGGGAAAGGGAGGGGGCTGGAGGGGGAAAGGGAGGGGGCTGGAGGGGGCTGGAGGGGGAAAGGGAGGGGGCTGGAGGGGGCTGGAGGGGGAAAGGGAGGGGGCTGGAGGGGGAAAGGGAGGGGGCTGGAGGGGGAAAGGGGAGGGGGCTGGAGGGGGATAGGGAGGGGGCTGGAGGGGGATAGGGAGGGGGCTGGAGGGGGATAGGGAGGGGGCTGGAGGGGGCTGGAGGGGGATAGGGAGGGGGCTGGAGGGGGAAAGGGAGGGGGCTGGAGGGGGCTGGAGGGGGAAAGGGAGGGGGCTGGAGGGAAAGGGAGGGGGCTGGAGGGGGAAAGGGAGGGAGCAGGAGGGGGGATAGGGAGGGAACAGGAGGGGGGATAGGGAGGGAACAGGAGGGGGGATCTGGAGGGGGATAGGGAGGGAGCAGGAGGGGGGATAAGGAGGGAACAGGAGGGGCGATAGGGAGGGAACAGGAGGGGGGGATATGGAGGGGGCTGGAGGGGGGATAGGGAGGGGGCTGGAGGGGGGATAGGGAGGGGGCTGGAGGGGGGATAGGGAGGGGGCTGGAGTGGGGATAGGGAGGGGGCTGGAGGGGGAGGGGGCTGGAGGGGGGACAGGGAGGGGGCTGGAGGGGGACAGGGAGGGGCTGGAGGGGGGACAGGGAGGGGGGAGGGAGCAGGGACCCCGGGGTGAGGGACAGTGGAGTGTTTCCTACCTGCAGTTTGTATCCAGTACACCGTCAGGAGGAGAGTGAGGAGGATGTTGGAGAGGTGGGCAGCCTGCATGGCTGGGACTTGCAGTCAGTCTGTGCCACAGTCCAGCCGGAGTGTGAGTGTGTGAGTGAGTGTGGGAGGGTGTGAGGGAGGGTGTGAGGGTGGGTGGTGTATATATTGAAGCTGGCAGCCACCCATCGCTCCCTGGACACAGGCAGGGACTTGTCCCGGAGGTGGGTGTGATGATGGGAGGGCAGTCAGTGTGTATCAGCCCCAGACATCTCCTGTCCAATGGGCCCAGGGTGGCGTCGACACAGGGCACAGCTCAGTGAGTGCGGCTCACGGCTCACATCATAGCGGCGCGCTGGATCCT
>NW_027591646.1:52500-75000 GCF_964213995.1 Mustelus asterias | reverse complement strand
CCATATCGCTCCGTGGCCTGGGCCTCGGCTCCTCGCTCTGCGACTGGATCCTGAACTTCCGAACCCACAGACAACAATCAGTAAGGATCAGCAACAACACCTTCTCCACAATCATCCTCAACACCGGTGCCCCACAAGGCTGTGTTCTCAGCCCCTGCTATACTCCTTATACACCCCCTGACTGTGCGGCCAAGTTCCTTCCAATTGGATTTTCCAGTTTGCTGACGACACCACCGTAGTGGGTCGGATCTCAAACAATGACGAGACAGAGTACAGGGATGAGATAGAGAATCTGGTGAACTGGTGCGGCAACAATAATCTCTCCCTCAATCTCAACAAAACGAAGGAGATAGTCATCGACTTCAGGAAGCGTAAAGGAGAACATGCTCCTGTCTACATCAACGGGGATGAAGTGGAAATGGTCGAGAGCTTCAAGTTTCTAGGTGTCCAGATCACCAACAACCTGTCCTGGTCCCCCCCACGCCGACACTATGGTTAAGAAAGCCCCACCAACGCCTCTACTTTCTCAGGAGACTAAGGAAATTTGGCATGTCCGCTACGACTCTCACCAACCTTTACAGATGTCCCATAGAAAGCATTCTTTCTGGTTGTATCACAGCTCGGTCTGGGGCTCCTGCTCTGCCCAAGACCGCAAGGAGCTACAAAGGGTCGTGAATGTAGCCCAATCCATCACGCAAACCAGCAGTGGGAAGTGTTGACTCTGTCTACACTTCCTGCTGCCTCGGGAAAAGCAGCCAGCATAATCAAGGATCCCACACACCCCGGACATTCTCTCTTCCACCTTCTTCCGTCGGGAAAAAGATACAAAAGTCTGAGGTCACGTACCGACCGACTCAAGAACAGCTTCTTCCCTGCTGCTGCTGTCAGACTTTTGAATGGACCTACCTCGCATTAAGTTGATCTTTCTCTACACCCTAGCTATGACTGTAACACTACATTCCGCACCCTCTCCTTTCCTTCTCTATGAACGGTATGCTTTGTCTGTATAGCGTGCAAGAAACAATACTTTTCACTGTATCCCAGTACACGTGACAATAATAAATCAAATCTATTCCTTGCATATTCATGTGCTCATTTGAAAGCCCCTTAAACCCCCCCCCTATCGTATCATAAGCTAATGGAATGTTGGCCTTCATTGCGAGAGGTTTCGAGTACAGGAGCAGGGATGTGTTGTTGCAATTATACAGGGCCTTGGTGAGTTCACACCTAGAGTATTGTGTGCAGTTTTGGTCTCCTTTTCTGAGGAAGGATGTTCTTGCTCTGGAGGGAGCGCAGCGAAGGTTTACCCGGCTGATTCCGGGGATGGCGGGACTGATGTATGAGGAGAGATTGACCAGGTTAGGATTGTTTTCACTGGAGTTCAGACGAATGAGGGGGGGGATCTCACAGAGACTTATAAAATTCTAACAGGACCAGACAGGGTAGATGCAGGGAGGATGTTCCCGATGGTGGGGGGAGTCCAGAACCAGGGGTCACAGCCTGAGGATTCGGGGTAGACCATTTAGGACGGAGATGAGGAGACATTTCTTCACCCAGAGAGTGGTGAGCCTGTGGAATTCATTCCCACAGGAAGTAGTTGATGCCAAAACATTGAATGTATTGAAGAGGCGGCTGGATAGGGCACTTGGGGCGAACGGGGTCAAAGGTTATGGGGGGAAAGCAGGATTAGGCTATTGAGTTGGATGATCAGCCATGAGGGTGATGAATGGGGGAGCAGGCTCGAAGGGCCGAATGGCCTCCTCCTGCTCCTATCTTCTATGTTTCCATGTATCTGCCTCCGCCACCAGCCCTGGTAGCGCGTTCCAGACACCTATCACTCTCTGTGTAAAAAACTTACCCCTCACATCTCCTCTGAACTTTCCCTCTCTCCCCTTCAGCCCGTGCCCCCTTGTATTCAACATTTCAGCTCTGGGACAGCACGGTGGCACAGTGGGTTAGCGCTGCTGCCTCTCAGCGCCAGGGACCCGGGTTCGATTCCCGGCTTGGGTCACTGTCTGTGTGGAGTTTGCACATTCTCCTCGTGTCTGCGTGGGTTTCCTCCGGGTGCTCCGGTTTCCTCCCACAGTCCAAAGATGTGCGGGTTAGGTGGATTGGCCATGCTAAATTTCCCCTTAGTGTCAGGGGGGGTTAGCTAGGGTAAATGCATGGGGTTATGGGGGTAGGGCCTGGGTGTGTCTGCGGTTGGTGCAGACTCGATGGGCCAAATGGCCTCCTTCTGCACTGCACGATTCTATAATTCGATGAGAAAGATTCTGACTGTCGACCCTATCGATGCCTCTCAGAATTTTATAGAATTCCATCAGGTCTCCCCTCAGCCTCCGTCGCTCCAGAGAAAACAACCCAAGTTTGTCCAGCCTCTCCTGATAGCTCAGACCCGCTAATCCTGGCAGCGTCCTGGTAAACCTCTTCTGCACCCTCTCCAAACCCTCCACATCCTTCCTGTAATGTGGTGACCAGAATTGAATCCAATACTCTAAGTGCGGCCGAACCAAAGCTTTCTGGAGCTGCAACATAACACCCTGACTCCTGCACTCAATGTCCCAACCAATGAAGGAAACAGCGCCAAAATACATCCCCCCGATTACCCTCTGCAGAGAAGAAGGGGCGCACTGTCAGAGGGTCTGTGCTGAGGGAGTGCCGCACTGTCAGAGGGTCAGTGCTGAGGGAGTGCCGCACTGTCAGAGGGTCAGTGCTGAGGGAGTGCCGCACTGTCAGAGGGTCAGTGCTGAGGGAGTGCCGCACTGTCAGAGGGTCAGTGCTGAGGGAGTGCCGCACTGTCAGAGGGTCAGTGCTGAGGGAGTGCCGCACTGTCAGAGGGTCAGTGCTGAGGGAGTGCCGCACTGTCAGAGGGTCAGTGCTGAGGGAGTGCCGCACTGTCAGAGGGTCAGTGCTGAGGGAGTGCCGCACCGTCAGAGGGTCAGTGCTGAGGGAGTGCCGCACTGTCAGAGGGTCAGTGCTGAGGGAGTGCCGCACTGTCAGCGGGTCAGTGCTGAGGGAGTGCCGCACTGTCAGAGGGTCAGTACTGAGGGAGTGCCGCACTGTCAGAGGGTCAGTGCTGAGGGAGTGCCGCACTGTCAGAGGGTCAGTGCTGAGGGAGTGCCCCACTGTCAGAGGGTCAGTGCTGAGGGAGTGCCACACTGTCAGAGGGTCAGTGCTGAGGGAGTGCCGCACTGTCAGAGGGTCAGTGCTGAGGGAGTGCCGCACTGTCAGAGGGTCAGTACTGAGGGAGTGCCGCACTGTCAGAGGGTCAGTGCTGAGGGAGTGCCGCACTGTCAGAGGGTCAGTACTGAGGGAGTGCCGCACTGTCAGAGGGTCAGTGCTGAGGGAGTGCCGCACTGTCAGAGGGTCAGTGCTGAGGGAGTGCCGCACTGTCCAGAGGGTCAGTGCTGAGGGAGTGCCGCACTGTCAGAGGGTCAGTGCTGAGGGAGTGCTGCACTGTCAGAGGGTCAGTACTGAGGGAGTGCCGCACTGTCAGAGGGTCAGTGCTGAGGGAGTGCCGCACTGTCAGAGGGTCAGTGCTGAGGGAGAGCCGCACTGTCAGAGGGTCAGTGCTGAGGGAGTGCCGCACTGTCAGAGGGTCAGTGCTGAGGGAGTGCCGCACTGTCAGAGGGTCAGTGCTGAGGGAGTGCCGCACTGTCAGAGGGTCAGTACTGAGGGAGTGCCGCACTGTCAGAGGGTCAGTGCTGAGGGAGTGCCGCACTGTCAGAGGGTCAGTACTGAGGGAGTGCCGCACTGTCAGAGGGTCAGTGCTGAGGGAGTGCTGCACTGTCAGAGGGTCAGTGCTGAGGGAGTGCCGCACTGTCAGAGGGTCAGTGCTGAGGGAGTGCCGCACTGTCAGAGGGTCAGTGCTGAGGGAGTGCCGCACTGTCAGAGGGTCAGTGCTGAGGGAGTGCCGCACTGTCAGAGGGTCAGTGCTGAGGGAGTGCCGCACTGTCAGAGGGTCAGTGCTGAGGGAGTGCCGCACTGTCAGAGGGTCAGTGCTGAGGGAGTGCCGCACTGTCAGAGGGTCAGTGCTGAGGGAGTGCTGCACTGTCAGAGGGTCAGTACTGAGGGAGTGCCGCACTGTCAGAGGGTCAGTGCTGAGGGAGTGCCGCACTGTCAGAGGGTCAGTGCTGAGGGAGAGCCGCACTGTCAGAGGGTCAGTGCTGAGGGAGTGCCGCACTGTCAGAGGCTCAGTGCTGAGGGAGTGCCGCACTGTCAGAGGGTCAGTGCTGAGGGAGTGCCGCACTGTCAGAGGGTCAGTACTGAGGGAGTGCCGCACTGTCAGAGGGTCAGTGCTGAGGGAGTGCCGCACTGTCAGAGGGTCAGTACTGAGGGAGTGCCGCACTGTCAGAGGGTCAGTGCTGAGGGAGTGCTGCACTGTCAGAGGGTCAGTGCTGAGGGAGTGCCGCACTGTCAGAGGGTCAGTGCTGAGGGAGTGCCGCACTGTCAGAGGGTCAGTGCTGAGGGAGTGCCGCACTGTCAGAGGGTCAGTGCTGAGGGAGTGCCGCACTGTCAGAGGGTCAGTGCTGAGGGAGTGCCGCACTGTCAGAGGGTCAGTGCTGAGGGAGTGCCGCACTGTCAGAGGGTCAGTGCTGAGGGAGTGCCGCACTGTCAGAGGGTCAGTGCTGAGGGAGTGCCGCACTGTCAGAGGGTCAGTGCTGAGGGAGTGCCGCACTGTCAGAGGGTCAGTGCTGAGGGAGTGCCGCACTGTCAGAGGGTCAGTGCTGAGGGAGTGCCGCACTGTCCAGAGGGTCAGTGCTGAGAGAGTGCCACACTGTCAGAGGGTCAGTGCTGAGGGAGTGCCGCACTGTCAGAGGGTCAGTGCTGAGGGAGTGCTGCACTGTCAGAGGGTCAGTGCTGAGAGAGTGCCGCACTGTCAGAGGGTCAGTGCTGAGGGAGTGCCGCACTGTCAGAGGGTCAGTGCTGAGGGAGTGCCGAACTGTCAGAGGGTCAGTACTGAGGGAGTGCCGCACTGTCAGAGGGTCAGTGCTGAGGGAGTGCCGCACTGTCAGAGGGACAGTACTGAGGGAGTGCCGCACTGTCAGAGGGACAGTACTGAGGGAGTGCCGCACTGTCAGAGGGTCAGTGCTGAGGGAGTGCCGCACTGTCAGAGGGTCAGTGCTGAGGGAGTGCCGCACTGTCAGAGGGTCAGTGCTGAGGGAGTGCCGCACTGTCAGAGGGACAGTACTGAGGGAGTGCCGCACTGTCAGAGGGACAGTGCTGAGGGAGTGCCGCACTGTCAGAGGGTCAGTACTGAGGGAGTGCCGCACTGTCAGAGGGACAGTGCTGAGGGAGTGCCGCACTGTCAGAGGGTCAGTGCTGAGGGAGTGCCGCACTGTCAGAGGGTCAGTGCTGAGGGAGTGCCGCACTGTCAGAGGGACAGTACTGAGGGAGTGCCGCACTGTCAGAGGGTCAGTGCTGAGGGAGTGTCGCACTGTCAGAGGGTCAGTACTGAGGGAGTGCCGCACTGTCAGAGGGTCAGTACTGAGGGAGTGCCGCACTGTCAGAGGGACAGTGCTGAGGGAGTGCCGCACTGTCAGAGGGACAGTGCTGAGGGAGTGCCGCACTGTCAGAGGGACAGTGCTGAGGGAGTGCCGCACTGTCAGAGGGACAGTGCTGAGGGAGTGCCGCACTGTCAGAGGGACAGTGCTGAGGGAGTGCCGCACTGTCAGAGGGACAGTGCTGAGGGAGTGCCGCACTGTCAGAGGGACAGTGCTGAGGGAGTGCCGCACTGTCAGAGGGTCAGTACTGAGGGAGTGCCGCACTGTCAGAGGGACAGTGCTGAGGGAGTGCCGCACTGTCAGAGGGACAGTACTGAGGGAGTGCCGCACTGTCAGAGGGTCAGTGCTGAGGGAGTGCCGCACTGTCAGAGGGTCAGTGCTGAGGGAGTGCCGCACTGTCAGAGGGTCAGTGCTGAGGGAGTGCCGCACTGTCAGAGGGTCAGTGCTGAGGGAGTGCCGCACTGTCCTTTTGGACCTTAGATTCAGACCTGATTGACACTCCATAGGATCCAGCCCGATCACATGACCCTGAAAGGTCACTCCCTTAAAGGGGCCACACCAATATTAAAGTCCTGTGAGTTACTCACCACATCACCTGGACACTGATAGGTTTGAACAGGCAGGTCCGAGTCACGCTGGTAATACTGAATCCGCTGTAAACAGAGACAGGGAGTCACTGAGACAGGAATCAGAGTGAATGCCAGAGAGAGGGAGAGAGAGAGGGTTAGAGAGACCTCCCCAGATACAGGAGTGTGTGAGAGAGAGAGAGGGTTAGAGAGACCTCCCCAGATACAGGAGTGTGTGTGAGAGAGAGGGTTAGAGAGACCTCCCCAGATACAGGAGTGTGTGAGAGAGAGGGTTAGAGAGACCTCCCCAGATACAGGAGTGTGTGAGAGAGAGAGAGAGGGTTAGAGAGACCTCCCCAGATACAGGAGTGTGTGAGAGAGAGAGGGTTAGAGAGACCTCCCCAAATACAGGAGTGTGTGAGAGAGAGAGAGAGAGAGGGTCAGAGAGACCTCCCCAGATACAGGAGTGTGTGAGAGAGAGAGGGTTAGAGAGACCTCCCCAGATCCAGGAGTATGTGTGAGAGAGAGGGTTAGAGAGACCTCCCCAGATACAGGAGTGTGTGAGAGAGACAGAGGGTTAGAGAGACTCCCCAGATACAGGAGTGTGTGTGAGAGAGAGGGTTAGAGAGACATCCCCAGATAGAGGAGTGTGTGAGAGAGAGAGAGAGGGTTAGAGAGACCTCAACAGATACAGGAGTGTGAGAGAGAGAGAGAGGGTTAGAGAGACCTCCCCAGATACAGGAGTGTGTGAGAGAGAGAGGGTTAGAGAGACCTCCCCAGATACAGGAGTGTGTGAGAGAGAGGGTTAGAGAGACTCCCCAGATACAGGAGTGTGAGAGAGAGAGAGAGGGTTAGAGAGACCTCCCCAGATACAGGAGTGTGTGAGAGAGAGAGAGAGGGTTAGAGAGACCTCCCCAGATACAGGAGTGTGTGAGAGAGAGAGGGTTAGAGAGACCTCCCCAGATACAGGAGTGTGTGTGAGAGAGAGAGAGGGTTAGAGAGACCTCCCCAGATACAGGAGTGTGAGAGAGAGAGAGAGGGTTAGAGAGACCTCCCCAGATACAGGAGTGTGTGAGAGAGAGAGGGTTAGAGAGACCTCCCCAGATACAGGAGTGTGTGAGAGAGAGGGTTAGAGAGACTCCCCAGATACAGGAGTGTGAGAGAGAGAGAGAGGGTTAGAGAGACCTCCCCAGATACAGGAGTGTGTGAGAGAGAGAGAGAGGGTTAGAGAGACCTCCCCAGATACAGGAGTGTGTGAGAGAGAGAGGGTTAGAGAGACCTCCCCAGATACAGGAGTGTGTGTGAGAGAGAGAGAGGGTTAGAGAGACCTCCCCAGATACAGGAGTGTGTGAGAGAGAGAGAGAGGGTTAGAGAGACCTCCCCAGATACAGGAGTGTGTGAGAGAGAGAGGGTTAGAGAGACCTCCCCAAATACAGGAGTGTGTGAGAGAGAGAGAGAGGGTCAGAGAGACCTCCCCAGATACAGGAGTGTGTGAGAGAGAGAGGGTTAGAGAGACCTCCCCAGATCCAGGAGTATGTGTGAGAGAGAGGGTTAGAGAGACCTCCCCAGATACAGGAGTGTGTGAGAGAGACAGAGGGTTAGAGAGACTCCCCAGATACAGGAGTGTGTGTGAGAGAGAGGGTTAGAGAGACATCCCCAGATAGAGGAGTGTGTGAGAGAGAGAGAGAGGGTTAGAGAGACCTCAACAGATACAGGAGTGTGAGAGAGAGAGAGAGGGTTAGAGAGACCTCCCCAGATACAGGAGTGTGTGAGAGAGAGAGGGTTAGAGAGACCTCCCCAGATACAGGAGTGTGTGAGAGAGAGGGTTAGAGAGACTCCCCAGATACAGGAGTGTGAGAGAGAGAGAGAGGGTTAGAGAGACCTCCCCAGATACAGGAGTGTGTGAGAGAGAGAGAGAGGGTTAGAGAGACCTCCCCAGATACAGGAGTGTGTGAGAGAGAGAGGGTTAGAGAGACCTCCCCAGATACAGGAGTGTGTGTGAGAGAGAGAGAGGGTTAGAGAGACCTCCCCAGATACAGGAGTGTGAGAGAGAGAGAGAGGGTTAGAGAGACCTCCCCAGATACAGGAGTGTGTGAGAGAGAGAGGGTTAGAGAGACCTCCCCAGATACAGGAGTGTGTGAGAGAGAGGGTTAGAGAGACTCCCCAGATACAGGAGTGTGAGAGAGAGAGAGAGGGTTAGAGAGACCTCCCCAGATACAGGAGTGTGTGAGAGAGAGAGAGAGGGTTAGAGAGACCTCCCCAGATACAGGAGTGTGTGAGAGAGAGAGGGTTAGAGAGACCTCCCCAGATACAGGAGTGTGTGTGAGAGAGAGAGAGGGTTAGAGAGACCTCCCCAGATACAGGAGTGTGTGAGAGAGAGAGAGAGGGTTAGAGAGACCTCCCCAGATACAGGAGTGTGTGAGAGAGAGAGGGTTAGAGAGACCTCCCCAAATACAGGAGTGTGTGAGAGAGAGAGAGAGGGTCAGAGAGACCTCCCCAGATACAGGAGTGTGTGAGAGAGAGAGGGTTAGAGAGACCTCCCCAGATCCAGGAGTATGTGTGAGAGAGAGGGTTAGAGAGACCTCCCCAGATACAGGAGTGTGTGAGAGAGACAGAGGGTTAGAGAGACTCCCCAGATACAGGAGTGTGTGTGAGAGAGAGGGTTAGAGAGACATCCCCAGATAGAGGAGTGTGTGAGAGAGAGAGAGAGGGTTAGAGAGACCTCAACAGATACAGGAGTGTGAGAGAGAGAGAGAGGGTTAGAGAGACCTCCCCAGATACAGGAGTGTGTGAGAGAGAGAGGGTTAGAGAGACCTCCCCAGATACAGGAGTGTGTGAGAGAGAGGGTTAGAGAGACTCCCCAGATACAGGAGTGTGAGAGAGAGAGAGAGGGTTAGAGAGACCTCCCCAGATACAGGAGTGTGTGAGAGAGAGAGAGAGGGTTAGAGAGACCTCCCCAGATACAGGGGTGTGTGAGAGAGAGAGGGTTAGAGAGACCTCCCCAGATACAGGAGTGTGTGTGAGAGAGAGAGAGGGTTAGAGAGACCTCCCCAGATACAGGAGTGTGAGAGAGAGAGAGAGGGTTAGAGAGACCTCCCCAGATACAGGAGTGTGTGAGAGAGAGAGGGTTAGAGAGACCTCCCCAGATACAGGAGTGTGTGAGAGAGAGGGTTAGAGAGACTCCCCAGATACAGGAGTGTGAGAGAGAGAGAGAGGGTTAGAGAGACCTCCCCAGATACAGGAGTGTGTGAGAGAGAGAGAGAGGGTTAGAGAGACCTCCCCAGATACAGGAGTGTGTGAGAGAGAGAGGGTTAGAGAGACCTCCCCAGATACAGGAGTGTGTGTGAGAGAGAGGGTTAGAGAGACCTCCCCAGATACAGGAGTGAGATAGAGAGAGAGGGTTAGAGAGACACCCCCAGATACAGGAGTGTGTGAGAGAGAGAGAGCGTTAGAGAGACATCCCCAGATACAGGAGTGTGTGAGAGAGAGAGGGTTAGAGAGACCTCCCCAGATACAGGAGTGTGTGAGAGAGAGGGTTAGAGAGACTCCCCAGATACAGGAGTGTGAGAGAGAGAGAGAGGGTTAGAGAGACCTCCCCAGATACAGGAGTGTGTGAGAGAGAGAGAGAGGGTTAGAGAGACCTCCCCAGATACAGGAGTGTGTGAGAGAGAGAGGGTTAGAGAGACCTCCCCAGATACAGGAGTGTGTGTGAGAGAGAGGGTTAGAGAGACCTCCCCAGATACAGGAGTGAGATAGAGAGAGAGGGTTAGAGAGACACCCCCAGATACAGGAGTGTGTGAGAGAGAGAGAGCGTTAGAGAGACATCCCCAGATACAGGAGTGTGTGAGAGAGAGAGAGAGGGTTCGAGAGACCGCCCCAGATACAGGAGTGTGTGTGAGAGAGAGGGTTAGAGAGACCCCCCAGACACAGGAGTGTGTGAGAGAGAGAGAGGGTGAGAGAGACCTCCCCAGATACAGGAGTGTGTGTGTGAGAGGGGGTGTTAGAGAGACCTCCCCAGATACAGGAGTGTCTTTGAGAGAGAGCGTTAGAGAGACCTCACCAGATACAGGGGTGTGTGAGAGAGAGAGGGTTAGAGAGACACCTCCAGATACAGGAGTGTGAGAGAGAGAGAGGGTTAGAGAGACCTCCCCAGATACAGGAGTGTGTGAGAGAGAGGGGGTGTTAGAGAGACCTCCCCAGATACAGGAGTGTGTGTGAGAGAGAGAGAGAGGGTTAGAGAGACCTCCCCAGATACAGGAGTGTGTGTGAGAGAGGGGGTTAGAGAGACCTCCCCAGATACAGGAGTGTGTGAGAGAGGGTTAGAGAGACCTCCCCAGATACAGGAGTGTGTGAGAGAGAGAGGGTTAGAGAGACCTCCCCAGATACAGGAGTGTGTGTGTGAGAGAGAGAGAGAGGGTTAGAGAGACCTCCCTAGATACAGGAGTGTGTGAGAGAGAGAGAGGGTTCGAGAGACCGCCCCAGATACAGGAGTGTGTGAGAGAGAGGGGGTGTTAGAGAGACCTCCCCAGATACAGGAGTGTGTGTGAGAGTGAGCGGGGTAGAGAGACCTCCCCAGATACAGGAGTGTGAGAGAGCGAGAGAGGGTTAGAGAGACATCCCCAGATACAGGAGTGTGTGAGAGAGAGAGGGTGAGAGACACCTCCCCAGATACAGGAGTGTGTGAGAGAGAGAGAGGGTTAGAGAGACATCCCCAGATACAGGAGTGTGTGAGAGAGAGAGGGTTCGAGAGACATCCCCAGATACAGGAGTGTGTGAGAGAGAGAGGGTTAGAGAGACCTCCCCAGATCCAGGAGTATGTGTGAGAGAGAGGGTTAGAGAGACCTCCCCAGATACAGGAGTGTGTGAGAGAGACAGAGGGTTAGAGAGACTCCCCAGATACAGGAGTGTGTGTGAGAGAGAGGGTTAGAGAGACATCCCCAGATAGAGGAGTGTGTGAGAGAGAGAGAGAGGGTTAGAGAGACCTCAACAGATACAGGAGTGTGAGAGAGAGAGAGAGGGTTAGAGAGACCTCCCCAGATACAGGAGTGTGTGAGAGAGAGAGGGTTAGAGAGACCTCCCCAGATACAGGAGTGTGTGAGAGAGAGGGTTAGAGAGACTCCCCAGATACAGGAGTGTGAGAGAGAGAGAGAGGGTTAGAGAGACCTCCCCAGATACAGGAGTGTGTGAGAGAGAGAGAGAGGGTTAGAGAGACCTCCCCAGATACAGGAGTGTGTGAGAGAGAGAGGGTTAGAGAGACCTCCCCAGATACAGGAGTGTGTGTGAGAGAGAGAGAGGGTTAGAGAGACCTCCCCAGATACAGGAGTGTGAGAGAGAGAGAGAGGGTTAGAGAGACCTCCCCAGATACAGGAGTGTGTGAGAGAGAGAGGGTTAGAGAGACCTCCCCAGATACAGGAGTGTGTGAGAGAGAGGGTTAGAGAGACTCCCCAGATACAGGAGTGTGAGAGAGAGAGAGAGGGTTAGAGAGACCTCCCCAGATACAGGAGTGTGTGAGAGAGAGAGAGAGGGTTAGAGAGACCTCCCCAGATACAGGAGTGTGTGAGAGAGAGAGGGTTAGAGAGACCTCCCCAGATACAGGAGTGTGTGTGAGAGAGAGAGAGGGTTAGAGAGACCTCCCCAGATACAGGAGTGTGTGAGAGAGAGAGAGAGGGTTAGAGAGACCTCCCCAGATACAGGAGTGTGTGAGAGAGAGAGGGTTAGAGAGACCTCCCCAAATACAGGAGTGTGTGAGAGAGAGAGAGAGGGTCAGAGAGACCTCCCCAGATACAGGAGTGTGTGAGAGAGAGAGGGTTAGAGAGACCTCCCCAGATCCAGGAGTATGTGTGAGAGAGAGGGTTAGAGAGACCTCCCCAGATACAGGAGTGTGTGAGAGAGACAGAGGGTTAGAGAGACTCCCCAGATACAGGAGTGTGTGTGAGAGAGAGGGTTAGAGAGACATCCCCAGATAGAGGAGTGTGTGAGAGAGAGAGAGAGGGTTAGAGAGACCTCAACAGATACAGGAGTGTGAGAGAGAGAGAGAGGGTTAGAGAGACCTCCCCAGATACAGGAGTGTGTGAGAGAGAGAGGGTTAGAGAGACCTCCCCAGATACAGGAGTGTGTGAGAGAGAGGGTTAGAGAGACTCCCCAGATACAGGAGTGTGAGAGAGAGAGAGAGGGTTAGAGAGACCTCCCCAGATACAGGAGTGTGTGAGAGAGAGAGAGAGGGTTAGAGAGACCTCCCCAGATACAGGAGTGTGTGAGAGAGAGAGGGTTAGAGAGACCTCCCCAGATACAGGAGTGTGTGTGAGAGAGAGAGAGGGTTAGAGAGACCTCCCCAGATACAGGAGTGTGAGAGAGAGAGAGAGGGTTAGAGAGACCTCCCCAGATACAGGAGTGTGTGAGAGAGAGAGGGTTAGAGAGACCTCCCCAGATACAGGAGTGTGTGAGAGAGAGGGTTAGAGAGACTCCCCAGATACAGGAGTGTGAGAGAGAGAGAGAGGGTTAGAGAGACCTCCCCAGATACAGGAGTGTGTGAGAGAGAGAGAGAGGGTTAGAGAGACCTCCCCAGATACAGGAGTGTGTGAGAGAGAGAGGGTTAGAGAGACCTCCCCAGATACAGGAGTGTGTGTGAGAGAGAGGGTTAGAGAGACCTCCCCAGATACAGGAGTGAGATAGAGAGAGAGGGTTAGAGAGACACCCCCAGATACAGGAGTGTGTGAGAGAGAGAGAGCGTTAGAGAGACATCCCCAGATACAGGAGTGTGTGAGAGAGAGAGGGTTAGAGAGACCTCCCCAGATACAGGAGTGTGTGAGAGAGAGGGTTAGAGAGACTCCCCAGATACAGGAGTGTGAGAGAGAGAGAGAGGGTTAGAGAGACCTCCCCAGATACAGGAGTGTGTGAGAGAGAGAGAGAGGGTTAGAGAGACCTCCCCAGATACAGGAGTGTGTGAGAGAGAGAGGGTTAGAGAGACCTCCCCAGATACAGGAGTGTGTGTGAGAGAGAGGGTTAGAGAGACCTCCCCAGATACAGGAGTGAGATAGAGAGAGAGGGTTAGAGAGACACCCCCAGATACAGGAGTGTGTGAGAGAGAGAGAGCGTTAGAGAGACATCCCCAGATACAGGAGTGTGTGAGAGAGAGAGAGAGGGTTCGAGAGACCGCCCCAGATACAGGAGTGTGTGTGAGAGAGAGGGTTAGAGAGACCCCCCAGACACAGGAGTGTGTGAGAGAGAGAGAGGGTGAGAGAGACCTCCCCAGATACAGGAGTGTGTGTGTGAGAGGGGGTGTTAGAGAGACCTCCCCAGATACAGGAGTGTCTTTGAGAGAGAGCGTTAGAGAGACCTCACCAGATACAGGGGTGTGTGAGAGAGAGAGGGTTAGAGAGACACCTCCAGATACAGGAGTGTGAGAGAGAGAGAGGGTTAGAGAGACCTCCCCAGATACAGGAGTGTGTGAGAGAGAGGGGGTGTTAGAGAGACCTCCCCAGATACAGGAGTGTGTGTGAGAGAGAGAGAGAGGGTTAGAGAGACCTCCCCAGATACAGGAGTGTGTGTGAGAGAGGGGGTTAGAGAGACCTCCCCAGATACAGGAGTGTGTGAGAGAGGGTTAGAGAGACCTCCCCAGATACAGGAGTGTGTGAGAGAGAGAGGGTTAGAGAGACCTCCCCAGATACAGGAGTGTGTGTGTGAGAGAGAGAGAGAGGGTTAGAGAGACCTCCCTAGATACAGGAGTGTGTGAGAGAGAGAGAGGGTTCGAGAGACCGCCCCAGATACAGGAGTGTGTGAGAGAGAGGGGGTGTTAGAGAGACCTCCCCAGATACAGGAGTGTGTGTGAGAGTGAGCGGGGTAGAGAGACCTCCCCAGATACAGGAGTGTGAGAGAGCGAGAGAGGGTTAGAGAGACATCCCCAGATACAGGAGTGTGTGAGAGAGAGAGGGTGAGAGACACCTCCCCAGATACAGGAGTGTGTGAGAGAGAGAGAGGGTTAGAGAGACATCCCCAGATACAGGAGTGTGTGAGAGAGAGAGGGTTCGAGAGACATCCCCAGATACAGGAGTGTGTGAGAGAGAGAGGGTGAGAAAGACCTCCCCAGATACAGGAGTGTGTGAGAGAGAGGGAGAGGGTTAGAGAGACCTCCCCAGATACAGGAGTGTGTGTGAGAGAGGGAGGGTGAGAGAGACCTCCCCAGATACAGGAGTGTGTGAGAGAGAGGGAGAGGGTTAGAGAGACATCCCCAGATACAGGAGTGTGTGAGAGAGAGAGGGTTAGAGAGACCTCCCCAGATACAGGAGTGTGTGTGAGAGAGAGGGTTAGAGAGACCTCACCAGATACAGTAGTGTGTGAGAGAGAGAGGGTTAGAGAGACCTCCCCAGATACAGGAGTGTGTGAGAGAGAGAAAGAGGGTTAGAGAGACTCCCCAGATACAGGAGTGTGTGAGAGAGAGGGGGTTAGAGAGACCTCCCCAGATCCAGGAGTATGTGTGAGAGAGAGGGTTAGAGAGACCTCCCCAGATACAGGAGTGTGTGAGAGAGACAGAGGGTTAGAGAGACTCCCCAGATACAGGAGTGTGTGTGAGAGAGAGGGTTAGAGAGACCTCCCCAGATACAGGAGTGTGTGTGAGAGAGAGGGTTAGAGAGACCTCCCCAGATACAGGAGTGTGTGTGAGAGAGAGGGTTAGAGAGACCTCCCCAGATACAGGAGTGAGTGAGAGAGAGGGGGTTAGAGAGACAGCCCCAGATACAGGAGTGTGTGAGAGAGAGAGAGGGTTAGAGAGACCTCCCCAGATACAGGAGTGTGTGTGAGAGGGAGAGAGTTAGAGAGACCTCCCCAGATACAGGAGTGTTTGAGAGAGAGAGAGGGTTAGGGAGACCTCCCCAGATACAGGAGTGTGTGTGTGAGAGAGAGAGGGTTAGAGAGACCCCCCAGATACAGGAGTGTGTGTGAGAGAGAGGGTTAGAGAGACCCCCCCAGATACAGGAGTGTGTGAGAGAGAGAGGGTTAGAGAGACCTCCCCAGGTACAGGAGTGTGTGTGAGAGAGAGAGGGTTAGAGAGACCTCCCCAGGTACAGGAGTGTGTGTGTGAGAGAGGGTTAGAGAGACCTCCCCAGATACATGAGTGTGTATGAGAGAGAGGGTTAGAGAGACCCCCCCAGATACAGGAGTGTGTGAGAGAGGGGGTTAGAGAGAGCACCCCAGATACAGGAGTGTGTGAGAGAGAGAGAGAGAGAGAGAGGGTTAGAGAGACCTCCCCAGATACAGGAGTGTGTGAGGGAGAGAGGGTTAGAGAGTCCTCCCCAGATACAGGAGTGTGTGAGGGAGAGAGGGTTAGAGAGACCTCCCCAGATACAGGAGTGTGTGTGAGAGAGAGAGAGAAGGTTAGAGAGACCTCCCCAGATACAGGAGTGTGTGAGAGAGAGAGAGAGAGAGAGAGAGGGTTAGAGAGACCTCCCCAGATACAGGAGTGTGTGAGAGAGAGAGAGAGAGGGTTAGAGAGACCTCCCCAGATACAGGAGTGTGTGAGAGAGAGAGAGGGTTAGAGAGACCTCCCCAGATACAGGAGTGTGTGAGAGAGGGGGTTAGAGAGACCTCCCCAGATACAGGAGTGTGTGAGAGAGAGAGAGGGTTAGAGAGACCTCCCCAGATACAGGAGTGTGTGAGAGAGGGGGTTAGAGAGACCCCCCCAGATACAGGAGTGTGTGAGGGAGAGATCGTTAGAGAGTCCTCCCCAGATACAGGAGTGTGTGAGGGAGAGAGGGTTAGAGAGACCTCCCCAGATACAGGAGTGTGTGTGAGAGAGAGAGAGAAGGTTAGAGAGACCTCCCCAGATACAGGAGTGTGTGAGAGAGAGAGAGAGAGAGAGAGAGGGTTAGAGAGACCTCCCCAGATACAGGAGTGTGTGAGAGAGAGAGAGAGAGGGTTAGAGAGACCTCCCCAGATACAGGAGTGTGTGAGAGAGAGAGAGGGTTAGAGAGACCTCCCCAGATACAGGAGTGTGTGAGAGAGGGGGTTAGAGAGACCTCCCCAGATACAGGAGTGTGTGAGAGAGAGAGAGGGTTAGAGAGACCTCCCCAGATACAGGAGTGTGTGAGAGAGGGGGTTAGAGAGAGCCCCCCAGATACAGGAGTGTGTGAGAGAGAGAGAGGGTTAGAGAGACCTCCCCAGTTACAGGAGTGTGTGAGAGAGAGAGAGGGTTAGAGAGACCTCCCCAGATACAGGAGTGTGTGTGAGAGGGAGGGGGTTAGAGAGACAGCCCCAGATACAGGAGTGTGTGAGAGAGAGAGAGGGTTCGAGAGACCTCCCCAGATACAGGAGTGTGTGTGAGAGGGAGGGGGTTAGAGAGACCTCCCCAGATACAGGAGTGTGTGAGAGAGAGAGGGTTAGAGAGACAGCCCCAGATACAGGAGTGTGTGTGAGAGAGAAAGAGGGTTAGAGAGACTCCCCAGATACAGGAGTGTGTGAGAGAGGGGGTTAGAGAGACCTCCCCAGATCCAGGAGTATGTGTGAGAGAGAGGGTTAGAGAGACCTCCCCAGATACAGGAGTGTGTGAGAGAGACAGAGGGTTAGAGAGACTCCCCAGATACAGGAGTGTGTGTGAGAGAGAGGGTTAGAGAGACCTCCCCAGATACAGGAGTGAGTGAGAGAGAGGGGGTTAGAGAGACCTCCCCAGATACAGGAGTGTGTGAGAGAGAGAGAGGGTTAGAGAGACCTCCCCAGATACAGAAGTGTGTGTGAGAGAGAGGGTTAGAGAGACACCCCCAGATACAGGAGTGTGTGAGAGAGAGGGAGGGTTAGAGTGACATCCCCAGATACTGGAGTGTGTGAGAGAGAGAGAGGGTTAGAGAGACCTCCCCAGATACAGGAGTGTGTGAGGGAGAGAGGGTTAGAGAGACCTCCCCAGATACAGGAGTGTGTGTGAGAGAGAGAGAGAAGGTTAGAGTGACCTCCCCAGATACAGGAGTGTGTGAGAGAGAGAGAGAGAGAGAGAGGGTTAGAGAGACCTCCCCAGATACAGGAGTGTGTGAGAGAGAGAGAGAGAGAGAGAGGGTTAGAGAGACCTCCCCAGATACAGGAGTGTGTGAGAGAGAGAGAGGGTTAGAGAGACCTCCCCAGATACAGGAGTGTGTATGAGAGAGAGGGTTAGAGAGACCCCCCCAGATACAGGAGTGTGTGAGAGAGGGCGTTAGAGAGACCTCCCCAGATACAGGAGTGTGTGAGAGAGAGAGGGGGTTAGAGAGACCTCCCCAGATACAGGAGTGTGTGAGAGAGGGGGTTAGAGAGAGCCCCCCAGATACAGGTGTGTGTGAGAGAGAGAGGGTTAGAGAGACCTCCCCAGATACAGGAGTGTGTCAAAGGGCAATTAAAGATGTTCGGGAGACATCTCCATCGATCTTACCCATCTCCATCCAGGAATACATGTGTATCACTCCATATTGGCAGAACCAGTCCAATCGTACAGCTTAGTTTGCTGCAAGAAAAAATAATCAGATCACAAAAGTTTAACAGTGATCGGGAGCAGGATCCCTGGCTGATTTCCCCTCTCTCTCTCTCTCTAACCCAGGGATCACTGGACAGTGATCGGGAGCAGGATCCCTGGCTGATTTCCCCTCTCTCTCTAACCCAGGGATCACTGGACAGGGATCAGGAGCAGGAACCCTGGCTGATTTCCCCTCTCTCTCTCTAACCCAGGGATCACTGGACAGTGATCAGGAGCAGGAACCCTGGCTGATTTCCTCTCTCTCTAACCCAGGGGTCACTGGACAGGGATCGGGAACAGGAATCCTGGCTGATTCCCCCTCTCTCTCTCTAACCCAGGGATCACTGGACAGGGATCAGGAGCAGGAACCCTGGCTGATTTCCCCTCTCTCTCTAACCCAGGGATCACTGGACAGGGATCAGGAGCAGGATCCCTGGCTGATTTCCCCTCTCTCTCTAACCCAGGGATCACTGGACAGGGATCGGGAGCAGGAACCCTGGCTGATTTCCCCTCTCTCTCTAACCCAGGGATCACTGGACAGGGATCAGGAGCAGGAACCCTGGCTGATTTCCTCTCTCTCTAACCCAGGGATCACTGGACAGTGATCGGGAGCAGGAACCCTGGCTGATTTCCCCTCTCTCGCTAACCCAGGGATCACCGGACAGGGATCAGGAGCAGGATCCCTGGCTGATTTCCTCTCTCTCTCTCTCTCTAACCCAGGGATCACTGGACAGGGATCAGGAGCAGGAACCCTGGCTGATTTCCCCTCTCTCTCTCTCTAACCCAGGGATCACTGGACAGGGATCAGGAGCAGGAACCCTGGCTGATTTCCCCTCTCTCTCTCTAACCCAGGGATCACTGGACAGGGATCAGGAGCAGGAACCCTGGCTGATTTCCCCTCTCTCTCTAACCCAGGGATCACTGGACAGGGATCAGGAGCAGGATCCCTGGCTGATTTCCCCTCTCTCTCTCTCTAACCCAGGGATCACTGGACAGTGATCAGGAGCAGGAACCCTGGCTGATTTCCCCTCTCTCTCTCTCTCTAACCCAGGGATCACTGGACAGGGATCAGGAGCAGGAACCCTGGCTGATTTCCCCTCTCTCTCTCTCTCTCTCTCTAACCCAGTCTTACCTTGCCGTACTCTTCAGGTCCACTCCGAGAATGATGTTCTCTCCCATGTCGAGTCGCTCAGCATTCGAAACCATCAACAGATATCGAAACCTCTGGGCTTTCGAACACTCCAGGCGCACTGCCTGTGAGGGCGGTGGAGGGGGGAGAGAGGGAGAGAGAGGGTGGGAGAGGCGAGCGAAGGAGTGGGAGAGTGTCAGAGTGAAGAAGGAATGAATGGAGAAAAGTAAGAAGGGGAGAGTGGAGGGAGACAGAGAGAGAATGTTGAATTTTAACATCAAGTTAACACAAGGCAAATCAACTGTGCAGAGAAGTTGATCAGAATCAGAGTTTTACTCTGTATCTAACCCCGTGCTGTACCTGTCCTGGGAGTGTTTGATGGGGGACAGTGTAGAGGGAGCTTTACTCTGTATCTAACCCCGTGCTGTACCTGTCCTGGGAGTGTTTGATGGGGACAGTGTAGAGGGAGCTTTACTCTGTATCTAACCCCGTGCTGTACCTGTCCTGGGAGTGTTTGATGTGGGACAGTGTAGAGGGAGCTTTACTCTGTATCTAACCCCGTGCTGTACCTGTCCTGGGAGTGTTTGATGGGGACAGTGTAGAGGGAGCTTTACTCTGTATCTAACCCCGTGCTGTACCTGTCCTGGGAGTGTTTGATGGGGGCAGTGTAGAGGGAGCTTTACTCTGTATCTAACCCCGTGCTGTACCTGTCCTGGGAGTGTTTGATGGGGGACAGTGTAGAGGGAGCTTTACTCTGTATCTAACCCCGTGCTGTACCTGTCCTGGGAGTGTTTGATGGGGGACAGTGTAGAGGGAGCTTTACTCTGTATCTAACCCCGTGCTGTACCTGTCCTGGGAGTGTTTGATGGGGGCAGTGTAGAGGGAGCTTTACTCTGTATCTAACCCCGTGCTGTACCTGTCCTGGGAGTGTTTGATGTGGGACAGTGTAGAGGGAGCTTTACTCTGTATCTAACCCCGTGCTGTACCTGTCCTGGGAGTGTTTGATGGGGGACAGTGTAGAGGGAGCTTTACTCTGTATCTAACCCCGTGCTGTACCTGTCCTGGGAGTGTTTGATGGGGGACAGTGTAGAGGGAGCTTTACTCTGTATCTAACCCCGTGCTGTACCTGTCCTGGGAGTGTTTGATGGGGACAGTGTAGAGGGAGCTTTACTCTGTATCTAACCCCGTGCTGTACCTGTCCTGGGAATGTTTGATGGGGACAGTGTAGAGGGAGCTTTACTCTGTATCTAACCCCGTGCTGGACCTGTCCTGGGAGTGTTTGATGGGGACAGTGTCGAGGGAGCTTTACTCTGTATCTAATCCCGTGCTGTACCTGTCCTGGGAGTGTTTGATGGGGGACAGTGTAGAGGGAGCTTTACTCTGTATCGAACCCCGTGCTGTCCCTGTCCTGGGAGTGTTTGATGGGGGAAAGTGTAGAGGGAGCTTTACTCTGTATCTAACCCCGTGCTGTCCCTGTCCTGGGAGTGTTTGATGGGGGACAGTGTAGAGGGAGCTTTACTCTGTATCTAACCCCGTGCTGTACCTGTCCTGGGAGTGTTTGATGGGGGACAGTGTAGAGGGAGCTTTACTCTATATCTAACCCAGTGCTGTACCTGTCCTGGGAGTGTTTGATGGGGACAGTGTAGAGGGAGCTTTACTCTGTATCTAACCCCGTGCTGTCCCTGTCCTGGGAGTGTTGGATGGGGACAGTGTAGAGGGAGCTTTACTCTGTATCTAACCCCGTGCTGTACCTGTCCTGGGAGTGTTTGATGGGGACAGTGTAGAGGGAGCTTTACTCTGTATCTAACCCCGTGCTGTACCTGTCCTGGGAGTGTTTGATGGGGACAGTGTAGAGGGAGCTTTACTCTGTATCTAACCCCGTGCTGTACCTGTCCTGGGAGTGTTTGATGGGGACAGTGTAGAGGGAGCTTTACTCTGTATCTAACCCCGTGCTGTACCTGTCCTGGGAGTGTTTGATGGGGACAGTGTAGAGGGAGCTTTACTCTGTATCTAACCCCGTGCTGTACCTGTCCTGGAAGTGTTTGATGGGGACAGGGTAGAGGGAGCTTTACTCTGTATCTAACCCCGTGCTGTACCTGTCCTGGGAGTGTTTGATGGGGACAGTGTAGAGGGAGCTTTGCTCTGTATCTAACCCCGTGCTGTACCTGTCCTGGGAGTGTTTGATGGGGGACAGTGCAGAGGGAGCTTTATTCTGTATCTAACCCCGTGCTGTACCTGTCCTGGGAGTGTTTGATGGGGGACAGTGTAGAGGGAGCTTTACTCTGTATCTAACCCCGTGCTGTACCTGTCCTGGGAGTGATTGATGGGGACAGTGTAGAGGGAGCTTTACTCTGTATCTAACCCCGTGCTGTACCTGTCCTGGGAGTGTTTGATGGGGGACAGTGCAGAGGGAGCTTTACTCTGGATCTAACCCCGTGCTGCACCTGTCCTGGGAGTGATTGATGGGGACAGTGTAGAGGGAGCTTTACTCTGTATCTAACCCCGTGCTGTACCTGTCCTGGGAGTGTTTGATGGGGGACAGTGTAGAGGGAGCTTTACTCTGTATCTAACCCCGTGCTGTACCTGTCCTGGGAGTGTTTGATGGGGACAGTGTAGAGGGAGCTTTACTCTGTATCTAACCCCGTGCTGTACCTGTCCTGGGAGTGTTTGATGGGGACAGTGTAGAGGGAGCTTTACTCTGTATCTAACCCCGTGCTGTACCTGTCCTGGGAGTGTTTGATGGGGGACAGTGTAGAGGGAGCTTTACTCTGTATCTAACCCCGTGCTGTACCTGTCCTGGGAGTGTTTGATGGGGGACAGTGTAGAGGGAGCTTTACTCTGTATCTAACCCCGTGCTGTACCTGTCCTGGGAGTGTTTGATGGGGACAGTGTAGAGGGAGCTTTACTCTGTATCTAACCCCGTGCTGGCCCTGTCCTGGGAGTGTTTGATGGGGGACAGTGTAGAGGGAGTTTTACTCTGTATCTAACCCCGTGCTGTACCTGTCCTGGGAGTGTTTGATGGGGGACAGTGTAGAGGGAGCTTTACTCTGTATCTAACCCCGTGCTGTACCTGTCCTGGGAGTGTTTGATGGGGGACAGTGTAGAGGGAGCTTTACTCTGTATCTAACCCCGTGCTGTACCTGTCCTGGGAGTGTTTGATGGGGACAGTGTAGAGGGAGCTTTACTCTGTATCTAACCCCGTGCTGTCCCTGTCCTGGGAGTGTTTGATGGGGACAGTATAGAGGGAGCTTTACTCTGTATCTAACCCCGTGCTGTCCCTGTCCTGCGAGTGTTTGATGGGGACAGTGTAGAGGGAGCTTTACTCTGTATCTAACCCCGTGCTGTCCCTGTCCTGCGAGTGTTTGATGGGGACAGTGTAGAGGGAGCTTTACTCTGTATCTAACCCCGTGCTGTACCTGTCCTGGGAGTGTTTGATGGGGACAGTGTAGAGGGAGCTTTACTCTGTATCTAACCCCGTGCTGTACCTGTCCTGGGAGTGTTTGATGGGGGACAGTGTCGAGGGAGCTTTACTCTGTATCGAACCCCGTGCTGTACCTGTCCTGGGAGTGTTTGATGGGGTCAGTGTAGAGGGAGCTTTACTCTGTATCTAACCCCGTGCTGTACCTGTCCTGGGAGTGTTTGATGGGGGACAGTGTCGAGGGAGCTTTACTCTGTATCTAACCCCGTGCTGTACCTGTCCTGGGAGTGTTTGATGGGGGCAGTGTAGAGGCAGGTCTCGGTTCACTCACCAGTATAATGGTGTCCTCCTGTCTCAGTAAGTCACACATGGCCTCCAGGTGCTGTTGGAGAGCTCCCACCTTGATGGTGCCCGGG